>NC_048569.1:4734182-4809182 GCF_013265735.2 Oncorhynchus mykiss | reverse complement strand
ATCTACATTAATGAATTGGCAACAAGCAAACAGACTTCTTCTCTCAGGGACGGGGAGTGAAACAGGGCTGCCCAATAAGTCCAACACTATTTAACATCTACATTAATGAATTGGCAACAAGCAAACAGACTTCTTCTCTCAGGGACGGGGAGTGAAACAGGGCTGCCCAATAAGTCCAACACTATTTAACATCTACATTAATGAATTAACAACAAGCAAACAGACTTCTTCTCTCAGGGACGGGGAGTGAAACAGGGCTGCCCAATAAGTCCAACACTATTTAACATCTACATTAATGAATTGGCAACAAGCAAACAGACTTCTTCTCTCAGGGACGGGGAGTGAAACAGGGCTGCCCAATAAGTCCAACACTATTTAACATCTACATTAATGAATTGGCAACAAGCAAACAGACTTCTTCTCTCAGGGACGGGGAGTGAAACAGGGCTGCCCAGTAAGTCAAACACTATTTAACATCTACATTAATGAATTAACAACAAGCAAACAGACTTCTTCTCTCAGGGACGGGGAGTGAAACAGGGCTGCCCAATAAGTCCAACACTATTTAACATCTACATTAATGAATTGGCAAAAACATTATAAGAATCGGCAGCACCTGGTATCACCCTGGATACCACTGAAATCAAGCGTCTGCTGTACGCAGATGACCTGGAGCTGCTGTCTCCCACTAAAGACGGGTTACAGCAGCACCTTCACAGGTTCTGTCAGACCTGGACTCTGACCGTTAACCTAAAAAAACAATATATAATGATATTCCAAAAAAAGTCTGGAAATAAGGATGACAAATATAAATATAATATAAATTATATTTGGACACAGTTCTATTAGAACACACCAAAAACTACATGTATCTAGGACTAAATATCAGCAGGACAGGTAGCTTTCACATGGCTGTGAATGAGCTGAGAGACAAAGCAAGAAGAGCATTCTATGCCATTAAAAGGAACATCAAAATCGAAATTCCAATTAGAATCTGGCTCAAATTTTTTCAATCAGTTCAATTCAGAACCAATCAGAACCAATTGCTCTATATGGCAGTGAAGTACGGGGTCCAATCTCTAATAATGAATTTACCAAATGGGACAAACATCCAATCAAAATACTGCATGCAGAGTTTTGCAAGACTGTACTGCAAGAGCAAAGAAAAAGTCCAAGTAACGCAGAATTGGGCCGATACCCCCTCCTCATTCGAATAGAATTTCACAACCATCTAAAAATAAGTGACCCCAAAACATTCCATCACACAGCTCTACAATGTCAAGAGATGAAACAAGAGAAGAGTCCCCTCAGCCAGCTGGTTCTGAGGCTCAGTTCACCAACCCAAACCAACCCCATAAAGCCTCAGGACAGCACTCAGCCAGCTGGTTCTGAGGCTCAGTTCACTAAATCAAACCAACCCCATAGAGCCTCAGGACAGCACTCAGCCAGCTGGTTCTGAGGCGCAGTTCACCAACCCAAACCAGCCCCATAGAGCCTCAGGACAGCACTCAGCCAGCTGGTTCTGAGGCTCAGTTCACCAACCCAAACCAACCCCATAAAGCCTCAGGACAGCACTCAGCCAGCTGGTTCTGAGGCTCAGTTCACTAAATCAAACCAACCCCATAGAGCCTCAGGACAGCACTCAGCCAGCTGGTTCTGAGGCGCAGTTCACCAACCCAAACCAGCCCCATAGAGCCTCAGGACAGCACTCAGCCAGCTGGTTCTGAGGCTCAGTTCACTAACCCAAACCAGCCCCATAGAGCCTCAGGACAGCACTCAGCCAGCTGGTTCTGAGGCTCAGTTCACTAAACCAAACCAACCCCATAGAGCCTCAGGACAGCACTCAGCCAGCTGTTTCTGAGGCGCAGTTCACCAACCCAAACCAGCCCCATAGAGCCTCAGGACAGCACTCAGCCAGCTGGTTCTGAGGCTCAGTTCACCAACCCAAACCAACCCCATAGAGCCTCAGGACAGCACTCAGCCAGCTGGTTCTGAGGATCAGTTCACCAACCCAAACCAGCCCCATAGAGCCTCAGGACAGCACTCAGCCGGCTGGTTCTGAGGCTCAGTTCACCAACCCAAACCAACCCCATAGAGCCTCAGGACAGCACTCAGCCAGCTGGTTCTGAGGCGCAGTTCACCAACCCAAACCAACCCCATAGAGCCTCAGGACAGCACTCAGCCAGCTGGTTCTGAGGCGCAGTTCACCAACCCAAACCAACCCCATAGAGCCTCAGGACAGCACTCAGCCAGCTGGTTCTGAGGCTCAGTTCACCAACCCAAACCAACCCCATAGAGCCTCAGGACAGCACTCAGCCAGCTGGTTCTGAGGATCAGTTCACCAACCCAAACCAGCCCCATAGAGCCTCAGGACAGCACTCAGCCAGCTGGTTCTGAGGCGCAGTTCACCAACCCAAACCAACCCCATAGAGCCTCAGGACAGCACTCAGCCAGCTGGTTCTGAGGCTCAGTTCACCAACCCAAACCAACCCCATAGAGCCTCAGGACAGCACTCAGCCAGCTGGTTCTGAGGCTCAGTTCACCAACCCAAACCAGCCCCATAGAGCCTCAGGACAGCACTCAGCCAGCTGGTTCTGAGGCTCAGTTCACCAACCCAAACCAACCCCATAGAGCCTCAGGACAGCACTCAGCCAGCTGGTTCTGAGGCTCAGTTCACCAACCCAAACCAGCCCCATAGAGCCTCAGGACAGCACTCAGCCAGCTGGTTCTGAGGCTCAGTTCACCAACCCAAACCAACCCCATAGAGCCTCAGGACAGCACTCAGCCAGCTGGTTCTGAGGCTCAGTTCACCAACCCAAACCAGCCCCATAGAGCCTCAGGACAGCACTCAGCCAGCTGGTTCTGAGGCTCAGTTCACCAACCCAAACCAACCCCATAGAGCCTCAGGACAGCACTCAGCCAGCTGGTTCTGAGGCTCAGTTCACCAACCCAAACCAGCCCCATAGAGCCTCAGGACAGCACTCAGCCAGCTGGTTCTGAGGCTCAGTTCACCAACCCAAACCAGCCCCATAGAGCCTCAGGACAGCACTCAGCCAGCTGGTTCTGAGGCTCAGTTCACTAACCCAAACCAACCCCATAGAGCCTCAGGACAGCACTCAGCCAGCTGGTTCTGAGGCTCAGTTCACTAACCCAAACCAACCCCATAGAGCCTCAGGACAGCACTCAGCCAGCTGGTTCTGAGGCTCAGTTCACTAACCCAAACCAACCCCATAGAGCCTCAGGACAGCACTCAGCCAGCTGGTTCTGAGGATCAGTTCACCAACCCAAACCAACCCCATAGAGCCTCAGGACAGCACTCAGCCAGCTGGTTCTGAGGATCAGTTCACCAACCCAAACCAACCCCATAGAGCCTCAGGACAGCACTCAGCCAGCTGGTTCTGAGGCTCAGTTCACTAACCCAAACCAACCCCATAGAGCCTCAGGACAGCAGTCAGCCAGCTGGTTCTGAGGCTCAGTTCACCAACCCAAACCAACCCCATAGAGCCTCAGGACAGCACTCAGCCAGCTGGTTCTGAGGCGCAGTTCACCAACCCAAACCAACCCCATAGAGCCTCAGGACAGCACTCAGCCAGCTGGTTCTGAGGCTCAGTTCACCAACCCAAACCAACCCCATAGAGCCTCAGGACAGCACTCAGCCAGCTGGTTCTGAGGCTCAGTTCACCAACCCAAACCAACCCCATAGAGCCTCAGGACAGCACTCAGCCAGCTGGTTCTGAGGCTCAGTTCACCAACCCAAACCAACCCCATAGAGCCTCAGGACAGCACTCAGCCAGCTGGTTCTGAGGCTCAGTTCACCAACCCAAACCAACCCCATAGAGTGTCAGGACAGCACTCAGCCAGCTGGTTCTGAGGCTCAGTTCACCAACCCAAACCAACCCCATAGAGCCTCAGGACAGCACTCAGCCAGCTGGTTCTGAGGCTCAGTTCACCAACCCAAACCAACCCCATAGAGCCTCAGGACAGCACTCAGCCAGCTGGTTCTGAGGCTCAGTTCACCAACCCAAACCAACCCCATAGAGCCTCAGGACAGCACTCAGCCAGCTGGTTCTGAGGCTCAGTTCACCAACCCAAACCAACCCCATAGAGCCTCAGGACAGCACTCAGCCAGCTGGTTCTGAGGCTCAGTTCACCAACCCAAACCAACCCCATAGAGTGTCAGGACAGCACTCAGCCAGCTGGTTCTGAGGCTCAGTTCACCAACCCAAACCAACCCCATAGAGCCTCAGGACAGCACTCAGCCAGCTGGTTCTGAGGCTCAGTTCACCAACCCAAACCAACCCCATAGAGCCTCAGGACAGCACTCAGCCAGCTGGTTCTGAGGCTCAGTTCACCAACCCAAACCAACCCCATAGAGCCTCAGGACAGCACTCAGCCAGCTGGTTCTGAGGCGCAGTTCACCAACCCAAACCAACCCCATAGAGCCTCAGGACAGCACTCAGCCAGCTGGTTCTGAGGCTCAGTTCACCAACCCAAACCAACCCCATAGATCCTCAGGACAGCACTCAGCCAGCTGGTTCTGAGGCTCAGTTCACCAACCCAAACCAACCCCATAGAGCCTCAGGACAGCACTCAGCCAGCTGGTTCTGAGGCTCAGTTCACCAACCCAAACCAACCCCATAGAGCCTCAGGACAGCACTCAGCCAGCTGGTTCTGAGGCTCAGTTCACCAACCCAAACCAACCCCATAGAGCCTCAGGACAGCACTCAGCCAGCTGGTTCTGAGGCTCAGTTCACTAACCCAAACCAACCCCATAGA
The DNA here is from genome assembly GCF_013265735.2 of Oncorhynchus mykiss. NCBI lineage: Eukaryota > Metazoa > Chordata > Actinopteri > Salmoniformes > Salmonidae > Oncorhynchus > Oncorhynchus mykiss. The sequence continues at coordinate 4,804,406 of NC_048569.1, read as the reverse complement.
TCCTCAGGACAGCACTCAGCCAGCTGGTTCTGAGGCTCAGTTCACCAACCCAAACCAACCCCATAGAGCCTCAGGACAGCAGTCAGCCAGCTGGTTCTGAGGCTCAGTTCACCAACCCAAACCAACCCCATAGAGCCTCAGGACAGCACTCAGCCAGCTGGTTCTGAGGCTCAGTTCACCAACCCAAACCAACCCCATAGATCCTCAGGACAGCACTCAGCCAGCTGGTTCTGAGGCTCAGTTCACCAACCCAAACCAACCCCATAGAGCCTCAGGACAGCACTCAGCCAGCTGGTTCTGAGGCTCAGTTCACTAACCCAAACCAACCCCATAGAGCCTCAGGACAGCACTCAGCCAGCTGGTTCTGAGGCTCAGTTCACTAACTCAAACCAACCCCATAGAGCCCCAGGACAGCACTCAGCCAGCTGGTTCTGAGGATCAGTTCACCAACCCAAACCAACCCCATAGAGCCTCAGGACAGCACTCAGCCAGCTGGTTCTGAGGCTCAGTTCACCAACCCAAACCAACCCCATAGAGCCTCAGGACAGCACTCAGCCAGCTGGTTCTGAGACTCAGTTCACCAACCCAAACCAACCCCATAGAGCCTCAGGACAGCACTCAGCCAGCTGGTTCTGAGGCTCAGTTCACCAACCCAAACCAACCCCATAGAGCCTCAGGATAGCACTCAGCCAGCTGGTTCTGAGGCTCAGTTCACCAACCCAAACCAACCCCATAGATCCTCAGGACAGCACTCAGCCAGCTGGTTCTGAGGCTCAGTTCACTAACCCAAACCAACCCCATAGAGCCTCAGGACAGCAGTCAGAAAATCTGGCCCAACCAAATCATCACAAAACAAAAATAAAAATATATCACCTATTGGAAAGACACTACAAAACAGACAGTAGATGGTGGCAGACTATCTGACCACTGTGACTGATAGAAAATTGAGAAAAACATTGACTAGGTACAGACTCAGTGAGCACAGTCTGGCTATAGAGACCGGTCGTCACAGACAAACCTGGCTGCCCAGAGAGGACAGGCTGGCTATAGAGACCGGTCGTCACAGACAAACCTGGCTGCCCACAGAGGACAGTCTGACTATAGAGACCGGTCGTCACAGACAAACCTGGCTGCCCACAGAGGACAGTCTGACTATAGAGACCGGTCGTCACAGACAAACCTGGCTGCCCAGAGAGGACAGTCTGGCTATAGAGACCGGTCGTCACAGACAAACCTGTCTGCCCAGAGAGGACAGTCTGGCTATAGAGACCGGTCGTCACAGACAAACCTGGCTGCCCAGAGAGGACAGGCTGGCTATAGAGACCGGTCGTCACAGACAAACCTGGCTGCCCAGAGAGGACAGGCTGGCTATAGAGACCGGTCGTCACAGACAAACCTGGCTGCCCAGAGAGGACAGTCTGGCTATAGAGACCGGTCGTCACAGACAAACCTGGCTGCCCAGAGAGGACAGTCTGACTATAGAGACCGGTCGTCACAGACAAACCTGGCTGCCCAGAGAGGACAGTCTGGCTATTGAGACTGGTCGTCACAGACAAACCTGGCTGCCCAGAGAGGACAGTCTGACTATAGAGACCGGTCGTCACAGACAAACCTGGCTGCCCACAGAGGACAGTCTGACTATAGAGACCGGTCGTCACAGACAAACCTGGCTGCCCACAGAGGACAGTCTGGCTATAGAGACCGGTCGTCACAGACAAACCTGGCTGCCCAGAGAGGACAGTCTGACTATAGAGACCGGTCGTCACAGACAAACCTGGCTGCCCACAGAGGACAGTCTGACTATAGAGACCGGTCGTCACAGACAAACCTGGCTGCCCAGAGAGGACAGTCTGGCTATAGAGACCGGTCGTCACAGACAAACCTGGCTGCCCACAGAGGACAGTCTGACTATAGAGACCGGTCGTCACAGACAAACCTGGCTGCCCAGAGAGGACAGGCTGGCTATAGAGACCGGTCGTCACAGACAAACCTGGCTGCCCAGAGAGGACAGGCTGGCTATAGAGACCGGTCGTCACAGACAAACCTGGCTGCCCACAGAGGACAGTCTGACTATAGAAACCAGTTGTTACAGACTAACCTGGCTGCCCAGAGAGGACAGTCTGACTATAGAGACCGGTCGTCACAGACAAACCTGGCTGCCCAGAGAAGACAGGCTGTTGCTCATTCTGCTCCAGGGGAGCAGAGTGAGCAATACAGATCCAATACAGAACCAATACAGTTGGTTCTGTATTGGATCTGCTGGTTCTGTATTGGGTCAGTTGGTTCTGTATTGGATCAGCTGGTTCTGTATTGGATCAGTTGGTTCTGTATTGGATCAGCTGGTTCTGTATTGGGTCAGCTGGTTCAGTATTGGATCAGCTGGTTCTGCATAGTGTCAGTTGGTTCTGTATTGGGTCAGCTGGTTCTGTATTGGGTCAGCTGGTTCTGTATTGGGTCAGCTGGTTCTGTAATGGGTCAACTGGTTCTACATTGGATCAGCTGGTTCTGCATCGTGTCAGCTGGTTCTGTATTGGGTCAGCTGGTTCTGTATTGGGTCAGCTGGTTCTGTAATGGGTCAGTAATCTACCTGACTAGCTTGGATCAGTAGAGACCCAGAGACAGACAGGGAACGCAGAAGATGCAGAGCCTAAACGTATGCAGTCAAGGGTACTGATTGAACAAACTCTGTGGGTACCAACCAGTCCTAATCGGACAGTAGTGCGTCCTGACTGGCCCTGATTGGATCAACCCTGTTCTGACCAGGCCTGATTGAACCAACTCAGTTCTGACCAGGCCTGATTGGACCAACCGTAAGTTTTCTCACTGACTACAGTCTCGTTCTCTTGGTCAGCATCCTCCTCCTCTCCCCTCCTCTCCTCCCACCCCTCATCTCTCCTCACTCCCCTCACCTCATCTCCCCTCCCACCCCTCATCTCTCCTCACTCCCCTCACCTCTCCTCACTCCCCTCCCCTCACCTCTCCTCCCACCCCTCATCTCTAATCACTCCCCTCACCTCTTCTCTTGAGAAATTCCCCAAAGTTCCCTGACGCTTCCCAAGGTACCTTTGTCTATTGAAAGACCCTAATTACTGTCAGCCTGCTGGAGAGGAAGCTACACCTACTCCATCCTTCGTCACTCTCTGCCAAATGAAATAAAGGCCCAATTATTGATAAATGAAGAGTGTTTTTTGCTGGAGCCTTGCCCCGAGTGGAGCTGTGCATCTGTCGCTGTGGACGGGCTGTGCTCGGCCTGCAGGACTCATTCATGTGAGACACAGCATCCTGGGCATTCATCATGCATCTATAGGGGTGATCTCTCTCTCTCTCTCTCTCTCTCTCTCTCTCTCTCTCTCTCTCTCTCTCCCAAACTCTCTCTCTCTCTCTCTCTCTCTCTCTCTCTCTCTCTCTCTCTCTCTCTCTCTCTCTCTCTCTCTCTCGCTCTCCCAAACTCTCTCTCTATCTCTCTCTGTGTCTCTGTCTCTCTCTCTCTCCATGTCTCTCTCTCTCTCTCTGTCTCTCTCCATGTCTCACTCTCTCTCTCTCTCTCTCTCCCCGTCTCTCTCTCTCTCTCTCTCCCTCTCTGTCTCTCTCTCTCTCTCTCTCTCTCCCTCTCTGTCTCTCTCTCTCTCTGTCTCTCTCTCTCTCTCTCAATTCAATTCAATTTGCTTTATTGGCATGACGTAACAATATACATATTGCCAAAGCTTAATTTTGATATTTACATTTATTTTTGATATTTATTTTCAATATCAAATATAAAAATGGGACAACAACAATAACCAAGTGTCAAAATAAACATACATTGAACAATAACAATAACCATACAGTAGAGTACATGTGCAGGTTGATTGGTTTGTCAGACACTGTCCCTCAACTTATGGCAGGCAGCAATGCAGTGCGCTGCCATCCCACAGCTCTCTGCGTCCTCCCCAACAGGACGGGTAGCCTATTATCATCATGGAGGTCTTTGAAACCTTGAATACGGGTTTTAAATTTGGGGAAATGACATTCTCTAATTGTTTTATATTTTTGACACGTCTCAGGTTCTGCTGTGATTCAGTGGTTGGACAGCTTTTCCTCTACAGGGAGCCAGGTTCTGCTGTGGTGCAGTGGTTGGACAGCCTTTCCTCTACAGGGAGCCAGGTTCTGCTGTGGTGCAGTGGTTGCACAGCCTTTCCTCTACAGGGAGCCAGGTTCTGCTGTGTTGCAGTGGTTGCACAGCCTTTCCCCTACAGGGAGCCAGGTTCTGCTGTGGTGCAGTGGTTGCACAGCCTTTCCTCTACAGGGAGCCAGGTTCTGCTGTGGTGCAGTGGTTGCACAGCCTTTCCTCTACAGGGAACCAGGTTCTGCTGTGATGCAGTGGTTGCACAGCCTTTCCTCTACAGGGAGCCAGGTTCTGCTGTGTTGCAGTGGTTGCACAGCCTTTCCCCTACAGGGAGCCAGGTTCTGCTGTGGTGCAGTGGTTGCACAGCCTTTCCTCTACAGGGAGCCAGGTTCTGCTGTGGTGCAGTGGTTGTACAGCCTTTCCTCTACAGGGAGCCAGGTTCTGCTGTGGTGCAGTGGTTGCACAGCCTTTCCTCTACAGGGAGCCAGGTTATGCTGTTGTGCAGTGGTTACACAGCCTTTCCTCTACAGGGAGCCAGGTTCTGCTGTGGTGCAGTGGTTGTACAGCCTTTCCTCTACAGGGAGCCAGTTTCTGCTGTGGTGCAGTGGTTGCACAGCCTTTCCTCTACAGGGAGCCAGGTTCTGCTGTGGTGCAGTGGTTGCACAGCCTTTCCTCTTCAGGGAGCCAGGTTCTGCTGTTGTGCAGTGATTGCACAGCCTTTCCTCTACAGGGAGCCAGGTTCTGCTGTGGTGCAGTGGTTGCACAGCCTTTCCTCTACAGGGAGCCAGGTTCTGCTGTTGTGCAGTGATTGCACAGCCTTTCCTCTACAGGGAGCCAGGTTCTGCTGTGGTGCAGTGGTTGCACAGCCTTTCCTCTACAGGGAGCCAGGTTCTGCTGTGGTGCAGTGGTTGCACAGCCTTTCCTCTACAGGGAGCCAGGTTCTGCTGTGGTGCAGTGGTTGCACAGCCTTTCCTCTACAGGGAGCCAGGTTCTGCTGTGGTGCAGTGGTTGCACAGCCTTTCCTCTACAGGGAGCCAGGTTCTGCTGTGGTGCAGTGGTTACACAGCCTTTCCTCTACAGGGAGCCAGGTTCTGCTGTGGTGCAGTGGTTGCACAGCCTTTCCTCTTCAGGGAGCCAGGTTCTGCTGTTGTGCAGTGATTGCACAGCCTTTCCTCTACAGGGAGCCAGGTTCTGCTGTGGTGCAGTGGTTGCACAGCCTTTCCTCTACAGGGAGCCAGGTTCTGCTGTTGTGCAGTGATTGCACAGCCTTTCCTCTACAGGGAGCCAGGTTCTGCTGTGGTGCAGTGGTTGCACAGCCTTTCCTCTACAGGGAGCCAGGTTCTGCTGTGGTGCAGTGGTTGCACAGCCTTTCCTCTACAGGGAGCCAGGTTCTGCTGTGGTGCAGTGGTTGCACAGCCTTTCCTCTACAGGGAGCCAGGTTCTGCTGTGGTGCAGTGGTTGCACAGCCTTTCCTCTACAGGGAGCCAGGTTCTGCTGTGGTGCAGTGGTTGCACAGCCTTTCATGAGTTTTTATTATTAGTGGATATTGGCCTAATTCTGCCCTGCATGCATTGTTTGTAGTTTGTCCTCTGGACATGTAGGAGAATCTTACAGAACTCTGCAAGCAGGGTTTCAATGGGGTGTTTGTCCCATTTGATGAAATCTTGTTTTGCAAGTGGACCCCACACCTCTCTGCCATAAAGTGCAATTGACATATTCAATTAGTTTTAGACACATTTTAAGGTATTTCAATTTGAATGAGCGTTTTAATGGCGTAGAATGGCATCGCTAATTCCTCTTGTTTAGATTTTTATTTATTTTTTTCCCAGTTTTTCCAGAAGTTGTGTGTGTTTATGGACTCCTCAGTCAGTGTCAGCTGCTTGCTGTTGTACTGTGCTTTTTTGGTTCTGAGTGTTTTACGTTTATAGAGTTTTAAAGTCTCACAGTAATGAAGGTGTTATTCACCATTATACGTTTTTTCCTTATAATTTTACCATCTTTTTTTACATTTAAAAATATATATATTTCAATTGTGCTTCTTTTGCCGTTTGTCTGAATATATAGTTGATGTTTTTTGTTCTGCCAGATTGGTGCCTTCTTCACTGAGAGTGAATGTGGTATCCAGAAAGTTATCTAAGAGTGTTTGGATATTTGGGTTACAGGTTGCTTTCTGGTATTCTTCTGTGCTGTTTTGGGCCCATCTGTATGAATTTTTGTTGTACATCTTCTTTTTTATTTTACCTTAATTTAACTAGGCGAGTCGGTTAAGAACAAATTCTTATTTTCAATGACGGCCTAGGAACAGTGGGTTAACTGCCTTGTTCAGGGGGCAGAACGACAGATTTGTACCTTGTCAGCTCGGGGATTTGAACTTGCAACCTTCCGGTTACTAGTCCAACGCTCTAACCACTACCCTACTCTACCCTGCCGCCCCAACTTACTGGGCTGCGAATGTCTGATGTTGCACAGCTTACTAGGCTGTGAATGTGTGATGTTGTACAGCTTACTGGGCTGTGAATGTCTGGTTGTTTCCATGTCTGTTCTTTTGAGGAACAAGGAAATTTGGCTGTGATCAGACAGAGGTGTTAGTGGCTTGACAGTGAATGAGCTGAGAGAGAAAGGGTCCATGTCTGTGATCATATAGTCTACTGTACGGTGGCCAAGAAGTGAGCACTAGGTGAATCTCCCCAAAGAGTAACCTACCATTGACAACGTACAGACCCAGGCTTCTACAGAGCTGCAACAGATCCCTTCTGTTGTTGTTGTTGACGGTGCTGTCAGTGTTGTTTCTATGGTGGAGATGAAGACAGTTAGAGACAGTATGGCCTGTAATAAAGCTGTCCCCTCGTGTGGTCTGTCACTGTTGTTTCTATGGTGGAGATGAAGACAGTTAGAGACAGTACGGCCTGTAAAAAAGCTGTCCCCTCGTGTGGTCTGTCACTGTTGTTTCCATGGGGGAGACGAAGACAGTTAGACACAGTACGGCCTGTAATAAAGCTGTCCCCTCGTGTGGTCTGTCACTGTTGTTTCTATGGGGGAGATGAAGACAGTTAGAGACAGTATGGCCTGTAATAAAGCTGTCCCCTCGTGTGGTCGTTACATCAGGTAGTGTTCCTGTGAACGCATTTGTGTCCCCACAGATGAGCACATTTCCCTGGGCCTGGAAATGGCACGTCTCTTCCTCAATGGTGGGGGAGATCTCCTCTGAGTAACATGGGGATTCTGAGGGGGGGAGATCTCCTCTGAGTAATATGGGGATTCTGGGGGGGATCTCCTCTGAGTAATATGGGGATTCTGAGGGGGGAGATCTCCTCTGAGTAATATGGGGATTCTGAGGGGGGGGGGGTCTCCTCTGAGTAATATGGGGATTCTGAGGGGGGGGGGGGGGGGATCTCCTCTGAGTAATATGGGGATTCTGAGGGGGGGGGGGGGGGGGGGGGGATGGTGCACAGCCTTTCCTCTACAGGGAGCCAGGTTCTGCTGTGGTGCAGTGGTTGCACAGCCTTTCCTCTACAGGGAGCCAGGTTCTGCTGTGGTGCAGTGGTTGCACAGCCTTTCCTCTACAGGGAGCCAGGTTCTGCTGTGGTGCAGTGGTTGCACAGCCTTTCATGAGTTTTTATTATTAGTGGATATTGGCCTAATTCTGCCCTGCATGCATTGTTTGTAGTTTGTCCTCTGGACATGTAGGATAATCTTACAGAACTCTGCAAGCAGGGTTTCAATGGGGTGTTTGTCCCATTTGATGAAATCTTGTTTTGCAAGTGGACCCCACACCTCTCTGCCATAAAGTGCAATTGACATATTCAATTAGTTTTAGACACATTTTAAGGTATTTCAATTTGAATGAGCGTTTTAATGGCGTAGAATGGCATCGCTAATTCCTCTTGTTTAGATTTTTATTTATTTTTTTCCCAGTTTTTCCAGAAGTTGTGTGTGTTTATGGACTCCTCAGTCAGTGTCAGCTGCTTGCTGTTGTACTGTGCTTTTTTGGTTCTGAGTGTTTTACGTTTATAGAGTTTTAAAGTCTCACAGTAATGAAGGTGTTATTCACCATTATACGTTTTTTCCTTATAATTTTACCATCTTTTTTTACATTTAAAAATATATATATTTCAATTGTGCTTCTTTTGCCGTTTGTCTGAATATATAGTTGATGTTTTTTGTTCTGCCAGATTGGTGCCTTCTTCACTGAGAGTGAATGTGGTATCCAGAAAGTTATCTAAGAGTGTTTGGATATTTGGGTTACAGGTTGCTTTCTGGTATTCTTCTGTGCTGTTTTGGGCCCATCTGTATGAATTTTTGTTGTACATCTTCTTTTTTATTTTACCTTAATTTAACTAGGCGAGTCGGTTAAGAACAAATTCTTATTTTCAATGACGGCCTAGGAACAGTGGGTTAACTGCCTTGTTCAGGGGGCAGAACGACAGATTTGTACCTTGTCAGCTCGGGGATTTGAACTTGCAACCTTCCGGTTACTAGTCCAACGCTCTAACCACTACCCTACTCTACCCTGCCGCCCCAACTTACTGGGCTGCGAATGTCTGATGTTGCACAGCTTACTAGGCTGTGAATGTGTGATGTTGTACAGCTTACTGGGCTGTGAATGTCTGGTTGTTTCCATGTCTGTTCTTTTGAGGAACAAGGAAATTTGGCTGTGATCAGACAGAGGTGTTAGTGGCTTGACAGTGAATGAGCTGAGAGAGAAAGGGTCCATGTCTGTGATCATATAGTCTACTGTACGGTGGCCAAGAAGTGAGCACTAGGTGAATCTCCCCAAAGAGTAACCTACCATTGACAACGTACAGACCCAGGCTTCTACAGAGCTGCAACAGATCCCTTCTGTTGTTGTTGTTGACGGTGCTGTCAGTGTTGTTTCTATGGTGGAGATGAAGACAGTTAGAGACAGTATGGCCTGTAATAAAGCTGTCCCCTCGTGTGGTCTGTCACTGTTGTTTCTATGGTGGAGATGAAGACAGTTAGAGACAGTACGGCCTGTAAAAAAGCTGTCCCCTCGTGTGGTCTGTCACTGTTGTTTCCATGGGGGAGACGAAGACAGTTAGACACAGTACGGCCTGTAATAAAGCTGTCCCCTCGTGTGGTCTGTCACTGTTGTTTCTATGGGGGAGATGAAGACAGTTAGAGACAGTATGGCCTGTAATAAAGCTGTCCCCTCGTGTGGTCGTTACATCAGGTAGTGTTCCTGTGAACGCATTTGTGTCCCCACAGATGAGCACATTTCCCTGGGCCTGGAAATGGCACGTCTCTTCCTCAATGGTGGGGGAGATCTCCTCTGAGTAACATGGGGATTCTGAGGGGGGGAGATCTCCTCTGAGTAATATGGGGATTCTGGGGGGGATCTCCTCTGAGTAATATGGGGATTCTGAGGGGGGAGATCTCCTCTGAGTAATATGGGGATTCTGAGGGGGGGGGGGTCTCCTCTGAGTAATATGGGGATTCTGAGGGGGGGGGGGGGGGATCTCCTCTGAGTAATATGGGGATTCTGAGGGGGGGGGGGGGGGGGGGGGGGATGGTGCACAGCCTTTCCTCTACAGGGAGCCAGGTTCTGCTGTGGTGCAGTGGTTGCACAGCCTTTCCTCTACAGGGAGCCAGGTTCTGCTGTGGTGCAGTGGTTGCACAGCCTTTCCTCTACAGGGAGCCAGGTTCTGCTGTGGTGCAGTGGTTGCACAGCCTTTCATGAGTTTTTATTATTAGTGGATATTGGCCTAATTCTGCCCTGCATGCATTGTTTGTAGTTTGTCCTCTGGACATGTAGGATAATCTTACAGAACTCTGCAAGCAGGGTTTCAATGGGGTGTTTGTCCCATTTGATGAAATCTTGTTTTGCAAGTGGACCCCACACCTCTCTGCCATAAAGTGCAATTGACATATTCAATTAGTTTTAGACACATTTTAAGGTATTTCAATTTGAATGAGCGTTTTAATGGCGTAGAATGGCATCGCTAATTCCTCTTGTTTAGATTTTTATTTATTTTTTTCCCAGTTTTTCCAGAAGTTGTGTGTGTTTATGGACTCCTCAGTCAGTGTCAGCTGCTTGCTGTTGTACTGTGCTTTTTTGGTTCTGAGTGTTTTACGTTTATAGAGTTTTAAAGTCTCACAGTAATGAAGGTGTTATTCACCATTATACGTTTTTTCCTTATAATTTTACCATCTTTTTTTACATTTAAAAATATATATATTTCAATTGTGCTTCTTTTGCCGTTTGTCTGAATATATAGTTGATGTTTTTTGTTCTGCCAGATTGGTGCCTTCTTCACTGAGAGTGAATGTGGTATCCAGAAAGTTATCTAAGAGTGTTTGGATATTTGGGTTACAGGTTGCTTTCTGGTATTCTTCTGTGCTGTTTTGGGCCCATCTGTATGAATTTTTGTTGTACATCTTCTTTTTTATTTTACCTTAATTTAACTAGGCGAGTCGGTTAAGAACAAATTCTTATTTTCAATGACGGCCTAGGAACAGTGGGTTAACTGCCTTGTTCAGGGGGCAGAACGACAGATTTGTACCTTGTCAGCTCAGGGATTTGAACTTGCAACCTTCCGGTTACTAGTCCAACGCTCTAACCACTACCCTACTCTACCCTGCCGCCCCAACTTACTGGGCTGTGAATGTCTGATGTTGCACAGCTTACTAGGCTGTGAATGTGTGATGTTGTACAGCTTACTGGGCTGTGAATGTCTGGTTGTTTCCATGTATGTTCTTTTGAGGAACAAGGTAATTTGGCTGTGATCAGACAGAGGTGTTAGTGGCTTGACAGTGAATGAGCTGAGAGAGAAAGGGTCCATGTCTGTGATCATATAGTCTACTGTACGGTGGCCAAGAAGTGAGCACTAGGTGAATCTCCCCAAAGAGTAACCTACCATTGACAACGTACAGACCCAGGCTTCTACAGAGCTGCAACAGATCCCTTCTGTTGTTGTTGTTGACGGTGCTGTCAGTGTTGTTTCTATGGTGGAGATGAAGACAGTTAGAGACAGTATGGCCTGTAATAAAGCTGTCCCCTCGTGTGGTCTGTCACTGTTGTTTCTATGGTGGAGATGAAGACAGTTAGAGACAGTACGGCCTGTAAAAAAGCTGTCCCCTCGTGTGGTCTGTCACTGTTGTTTCCATGGGGGAGACGAAGACAGTTAGACACAGTACGGCCTGTAATAAAGCTGTCCCCTCGTGTGGTCTGTCACTGTTGTTTCTATGGGGGAGATGAAGACAGTTAGAGACAGTATGGCCTGTAATAAAGCTGTCCCCTCGTGTGGTCGTTACATCAGGTAGTGTTCCTGTGAACGCATTTGTGTCCCCACAGATGAGCACATTTCCCTGGGCCTGGAAATGGCACGTCTCTTCATCAATGGTGGGGGAGATCTCCTCTGAGTAACATGGGGATTCTGAGGGGGGGAGATCTCCTCTGAGTAATATGGGGATTCTGGGGGGGATCTCCTCTGAGTAATATGGGGATTCTGAGGGGGGAGATCTCCTCTGAGTAATATGGGGATTCTGAGGGGGGGGGGGTCTCCTCTGAGTAATATGGGGATTCTGAGGGGGGGGGGGGGGGGATCTCCTCTGAGTAATATGGTGATTCTGAGGGGGGGGGGGGGGATCTCCTCTGAGTAATATGGGGATCCTAGGCGGGGGGGGAGATCTCCTCTGAGTAATATGGGGACTCTGACGGGGGGGGGGATCTCCTCTGAGTAATATGGGGATTCTGAGGGGGGGAGATCTCCTCTGAGTAATATGGGGATTCTGAGGGGGGGGGGGGAGATCTCCTCTGAGTAATATGGGGATTCTGAGGGGGGGGGGGGAGATCTCCTCTGAGTAATATGGGGATTCTGAGGGGGGGGAGATCTCCTCTGAGTAATATGGGGATTCTGAGGGGGGGGAGATCTCCTCTGAGTAATATGGGGATTCTGGGGGGGGGAAGATCTCTGAGTGATATGGGAATTCTGAGGGGGGGGGGGGGGGGGATCTCCTCTGAGTAATATGGGGATTCTGGGGGGGGGGGGGGGGGGGGGGAAGATCTCTGAGTGATATGGGGATTCCACAAAGAAACACATATTTTTCTGTCAGTACAAGTTATTTTTTCAGTTTTAACCAAATGTGATATTTACAAATTTTGAGAGGATCGATTAGATGTTGTAGTTCGGATTTGTACCAAATGATCAGTCCTCCAGAGTCTCTGCCTCTATTGACAGACCTGTGTTTCTGTGACGGCACAGTGACCTCTCTGTAGCCTGTGGGACAGTGAACTCTCTGTAGCCTGTGGCACAGTGACCTCTCTGTAGCCTGTGGCACAGTGACCTCTCTGTAGCCTGTGGCACAGTGACCTCTCTGTAGCCTGTGGGACAGTGACCTCTCTGTAGCCTGTGGCACAGTGACCTCTCTGTAGCATGTGGGACAGTGACCTCTCTGTAGCCTGTGGGGCAGTGACCTCTCTGTAGCCTGTGGCACAGTGACCTCTCTGTAGCCTGTGGCACAGTGACCTCTCTGTAGCCTGTGGGACAGTGACCTCTCTGTAGCCTGTGGGACAGTGACCTCTCTGTAGCCTGTGGGGCAGTGACCTCTCTGTAGCCTGTGGGACAGTGACCTCTCTGTAGCCTGTGGGACAGTGACCTCTCTGTAGCCTGTGGGGCAGTGACGGCACAGTGACCTCTCTGTAGCCTGTGGGACAGTGACCTCTCTGTAGCCTGTGGGACAGTGACCTCTCTGTAGCCTGTGGCACAGTGACCTCTCTGTAGCCTGTGGGACTGTGAGTGACAACGTCAGCCTTAACTGATAGGTTGATGAGTTTAGGCCCTGAATGTTCCACATGCTAACTGATAGGTTGATGAGTTTAGGCCCTGAATGTTCCACATGCTAACTGATAGGTTGATGAGTTTAGGCCCTGAATGTTCCACATGCTAACTGATGGTTGATGAGTTTAGGCCCTGAATGTTCCACATGCTGACTGATAGGTTGATGAGTTTAGGCCCTGAATGTTCCACATGCTAACTGATAGGTTGATGAGTTTAGGCCCTGAATGTTCCACATGCTAACTGATGGTTGATGAGTTTAGGCCCTGAATGTTCCACATGCTGACTGATAGGTTGATGAGTTTAGGCCCTGAATGTTCCACATGCTAACTGATAGGTTGATGAGTTTAGGCCCTGAATGTTCCACATGCTAACTGATGGTTGATGAGTTTAGGCCCTGAATGTTCCACATGCTGACTGATAGTGATTTCATGTTGCAAAGAGAAAGAATAGCTAATAAGTTGTTAAGAGTGAGATCAACAGGATAACAGAAATACAGTAACTACTAACTAATAAGTTGTTAAGAGTGAGATCAACAGGATAACAGAAATACAGTAACTACTATTTAATAAGTTGTTAATAGTGAGATCAACAGGATAACAGAAATACAGTAACTACTAACTAATAAGTTGTTAAGAGTGAGATCAACAGGATAACAGAAATACAGTAACTACTAACTAATAAGTTGTTAAGAGTGAGATCAACAGGATAACAGAAATACAGTAACTACTAACTAATAAGTTGTTAAGAGTGAGATCAACAGGATAACAGAAATACAGTAACTACTAACTAATAAGTTGTTAAGAGTGAGATCAACAGGATAACAGAAATACAGTAACTACTAACTAATAAGTTGTTAAGAGTGAGATCAACAGGATAACAGAAATACAGTAACTACTAACTAATACGTTGTTAAGAGTGAGATAAACAGGATAACAGAAATACAGTAACTACTAACTAATACGTTGTTAAGAATGAGATAAACAGGATAACAGAAATACAGTAACTACTAACTAATAAGTTGTTAAGAGTGAGATCAACAGGATAACAGAAATACAGTAACTACTAACTAATACGTTGTTAAGAGTGAGATAAACAGGATAACAGAAATACAGTAACTACTAACTAATAAGTTGTTAAGAGTGAGAACAACAGGATTACAGAAATACAGTAACTACTAACTAATACGTTGTTAAGAGTGAGATCAACAGGATAACAGAAATACAGTAACTACTAACTAATAAGTTGTTAAGAGTGAGATCAACAGGATAACAGAAATACAGTAACTACTAACTAATAAGTTGTTAAGAGTGAGATAAACAGGATAACAGAAATACAGTAACTACTAACTAATAAGTTGTTAAGAGTGAGATAAACAGGATAACAGAAATACAGTAACTACTAACTAATAAGTTGTTAAGAATGAGATCAACAGGATAACAGAAATACAGTAACTACTAACTAATAAGTTGTTAAGAGTGAGATCAACAGGATAACAGAAATACAGTAACTACTATTTAATAAGTTGTTAAGAGTGAGATCAACAGGATAACAGAAATACAGTAACTACTATTTAATAAGTTGTTAAGAGTGAGATCAACAGGATAACAGAAATACAGTAACTACTAACTAATAAGTTGTTAAGAATGAGATCAACAGGATAACAGAAATACAGTAACTACTAACTAATAAGTTGTTAAGAGTGAGATCAACAGGATAACAGAAATACAGTAACTACTAACTAATAAGTTGTTAAGAGTGAGATCAACAGGATAACAGAAATACAGTAACTACTAACTAATAAGTTGTTAAGAGTGAGATCAACAGGATAACAGAAATACAGTAACTACTAACTAATAAGTTGTTAAGAGTGAGATCAACAGGATAACAGAAATACAGTAACTACTAACTAATAAGTTGTTAAGAGTGAGATCAACAGGATAACAGAAATACAGTAACTACTAACTAATAAGTTGTTAAGAGTGAGATCAACAGGATAACAGAAATACAGTAACTACTAACTAATAAGTTGTTAAGAGTGAGATCAACAGGATAACAGAAATACAGTAACTACTAACTAATAAGTTGTTAAGAGTGAGATCAACAGGATAACAGAAATACAGTAACTACTAACTAATAAGTTGTTAAGAGTGAGATCAACAGGATAACAGAAATACAGTAACTACTAACTAATAAGTTGTTAAGAGTGAGATAAACAGGATAACAGAAATACAGTAACTACTAACTAATAAGTTGTTAAGAGTGAGATAAACAGGATAACAGAAATACAGTAACTACTAACTAATAAGTTGTTAAGAATGAGATCAACAGGATAACAGAAATACAGTAACTACTAACTAATAAGTTGTTAAGAGTGAGATCAACAGGATAACAGAAATACAGTAACTACTATTTAATAAGTTGTTAAGAGTGAGATCAACAGGATAACAGAAATACAGTAACTACTATTTAATAAGTTGTTAAGAGTGAGATCAACAGGATAACAGAAATACAGTAACTACTAACTAATAAGTTGTTAAGAATGAGATCAACAGGATAACAGAAATACAGTAACTACTAACTAATAAGTTGTTAAGAGTGAGATCAACAGGATAACAGAAATACAGTAACTACTAACTAATAAGTTGTTAAGAGTGAGATCAACAGGATAACAGAAATACAGTAACTACTAACTAATAAGTTGTTAAGAGTGAGATCAACAGGATAACAGAAATACAGTAACTACTAACTAATAAGTTGTTAAGAGTGAGATCAACAGGATAACAGAAATACAGTAACTACTAACTAATAAGTTGTTAAGAGTGAGATCAACAGGATAACAGAAATACAGTAACTACTAACTAATAAGTTGTTAAGAGTGAGATCAACAGGATAACAGAAATACAGTAACTACTAACTAATAAGTTGTTAAGAGTGAGATCAACAGGATAACAGAAATACAGTAACTACTAACTAATAAGTTGTTAAGAGTGAGATAAACAGGATAACAGAAATACAGTAACTACTAACTAATAAGTTGTTAAGAGTGAGATAAACAGGATAACAGAAATACAGTAACTACTAACTAATAAGTTGTTAAGAATGAGATCAACAGGATAACAGAAATACAGTAACTACTAACTAATAAGTTGTTAAGAGTGAGATCAACAGGATAACAGAAATACAGTAACTACTATTTAATAAGTTGTTAAGAGTGAGATCAACAGGATAACAGAAATACAGTAACTACTATTTAATAAGTTGTTAAGAGTGAGATCAACAGGATAACAGAAATACAGTAACTACTAACTAATAAGTTGTTAAGAATGAGATCAACAGGATAACAGAAATACAGTAACTACTAACTAATAAGTTGTTAAGAGTGAGATCAACAGGATAACAGAAATACAGTAACTACTAACTAATAAGTTGTTAAGAGTGAGATCAACAGGATAACAGAAATACAGTAACTACTAACTAATAAGTTGTTAAGAGTGAGATCAACAGGATAACAGAAATACAGTAACTACTAACTAATAAGTTGTTAAGAGTGAGATCAACAGGATAACAGAAATACAGTAACTACTAACTAATAAGTTGTTAAGAGTGAGATCAACAGGATAACAGAAATACAGTAACTACTAACTAATAAGTTGTTAAGAGTGAGATCAACAGGATAACAGAAATACAGTAACTACTAACTAATAAGTTGTTAAGAGTGAGATCAACAGGATAACAGAAATACAGTAACTACTAACTAATAAGTTGTTAAGAGTGTTAAACAGGATAACAGAAATACAGTAACTACTAACTAATAAGTTGTTAAGAGTGAGATCAACAGGATAACAGAAATACAGTAACTACTATTTAATAAGTTGTTAAGAGTGAGATCAACAGGATAACAGAAATACAGTAACTACTAACTAATAAGTTGTTAAGAGTGTTAAACAGGATAACAGAAATACAGTAACTACTAACTAATAAGTTGTTAAGAGTGAGATCAACAGGATAACAGAAATACAGTAACTACTAACTAATAAGTTGTTAAGAGTGTTAAACAGGATAACAGAAATACAGTAACTACTAACTAATAAGTTGTTAAGAGTGAGATCAACAGGATTACAGAAATACAGTAACTACTAACTAATACGTTGTTAAGAGTGAGATCAACAGGATAACAGAAATACAGTAACTACTAACTAATAAGTTGTTAAGAGTGAGATCAACAGGATAACAGAAATACAGTAACTACTAACTAATAAGTTGTTAAGAGTGAGATCAACAGGATAACAGAAATACAGTAACTACTGACTAATAAGTTGTTAAGAGTGAGATCAACAGGATAACAGAAATACAGTAACTACTGACTAATAAGTTGTTAAGAGTGTTAAACAGGATAACAGAAATACAGTAACTACTGACTAATAAGTTGTTAAGAGTGTTAAACAGGATAACAGAAATACAGTAACTACTATTTAATAAGTTGTTAAGAGTGTTAAACAGGATAACAGCTAACATTCTTTCTGTTGTATATATAAATATTCCTATTCATTGAACAAGTAAATTGAAGTACAATAGGTGTGTGTGTGTGTGTGTGTGTGTGTGTGTGTGTGTGTGTGTGTGTGTGTGTGTGTGTGAGAGTGTGTTTAGTGCAGATGTATTGGAGGAGCTGTTTAATCTCACTTAATCCTACAGGGTTCTCCTGTCCTCTGACGACCTCTGCGTAGCTGCGCTGGTCCTGCTGTTGGGCCCTGTGGAGTGGAGGAGGGCCAGTTCTGGACCTTGGGGCTTCCTCTCTGGTCTGATAGAGGTGGTGGTCTGGTGCGGGGTAGTAGGGTGGGCCCGGTCCGGTCTGGCTAAACCAATGGAAGTGGTTGATGCTCTGGTGGTGGGTGGGGCCTGTGGGGTGTGCTGGATCTGGTGTGGCGTTGAATGGGCCTGGGGCTCCTTGGTGGTGCAGTGGTCTGGTGGGGCGTTGAGGGGGCCTGGGGCTCCTTGGTGGTGCAGTGGTCTGGTGCGGCGTTGAGGGGGCCTGGGGCTCCTTGGTGATGCAGTGGTCTGGGGCGCTGTTGAGGGGGCTTGGGGCTCCTTGGTGGTGCAGTGGTCCTGGTGGGTAAAGGTGGGTTAGTGGGGTGGTGAGGGGCTGCAGCTTCTCTCTGGGAGTGTCTACAGTCTGTTCTCTGTGCTGTTGCACTCTCGTGATGACAGACAACTCCTTTGCCATCTCCTCCTTTACCTGCACCAGCTCTCTCCTCATTGTGGCATTTACCTCCTCAAGCGCTGTGGTAAGGCCCTCTCCTCGGTGTGGCCTTTACCTCCTCAAGCGCTGTGGTAAGGCCCTCTCCTCGTTGTGGCCTTTACCTCCTCAAGCGCTGTGGTAAGGCTCTCTCCTCGTTATGGCCTTTACCTCCTCAAGCGCTGTGGTAAGGCCCTCTCCTCGTTGTGGCCTTTACCTCCTCAAGCGCTGTGGTAAGGCCCTCTCCTCGTTGTGGCCTTTACCTCTTCAAGCGCTGTGGTAAGGCCCTCTCCTCGTTATGGCCTTTACCTCCTCAAGCGCTGTGGTAAGGCCCTCTCCTCGTTGTGGCCTTTACCTCCTCAAGCGCTGTGGTAAGGCCCTCTCCTCGTTGTGGCCTTTACCTCCTCAAGCGCTGTGGTAAGGCTCTCTCCTCGTTATGGCCTTTACCTCCTCAAGCGCTGTGGTAAGGCCCTCTCCTCGTTGTGGCCTTTACCTCCTCAAGCGCTGTGGTAAGGCCCTCTCCTCGTTGTGGCCTTTACCTCCTCAAGCGCTGTGGTAAGGCCCTCTCCTCGTTATGGCCTTTACCTCCTCAAGCGCTGTGGTAAGGCCCTCTCCTCGTTGTGGCCTTTACCTCCTCAAGCGCTGTGGTAAGGCCCTCTCCTCGTTGTGGCCTTTACCTCCTCAAGCACTGTGGTAAGGCCTTCTCCTCGTTATGGCCTTTACCTCCTCAAGCGCTGTGGTAAGGCCCTCTCCTCGTTGTGGCCTTTACCTCCTCAAGCGCTGTGGTAAGGCCCTCTCCTCGTTGTGGCCTTTACCTCCTCAAGCGCTGTGGTAAGGCTCTCTCCTCGTTGTGGCCTTTACCTCCTCAAGCGCTGTGGTAAGGCTCTTTCCTCGTTGTGGCCTTTACCTCCTCAAGCGCTGTGGTAAGGCCCTCTCTCAGCTCCTGGACAGAGTTCTTTAGCTGGGTCCTGCACTGGTTGATCTGGTCCTGTAGAATATCTGTGTCTGGGCTGGTGGTGGTGTAGCTGGGGGGCTGCTCCTTCAGCTCAGTAACCCATACCTCTAACAGAGCCAGCCTGTCTCTCAGCAGTCTGGAGGTGGTGTAGCTGGGGGGCTGCTCCTTCAGCTCAGTAACCCATACCTCTAACAGAGCCAGCCTGTCTCTCAGCAGTCTGGAGGTGGTGTAGCTGGGGGGCTGCTCCTTCAGCTCAGTAACCCATACCTCTAACAGAGCCAGCCTGTCTCTCAGCAGGCTGATGATAGTGTTGTCTAGGCCCTGGTGGTTGTAGGCAGGCAGGGGGGAGGATGGTCCTGCTGTTGGGGTGCCTGAGGTTAAGGGAGAGGTCGGGGTGCTGTCCTTATCTTTTTTGCTTTCCGCTATCTTCGTTAGGGGTGGGGAAGTCCTGCACAACAGAGCTGAGTGCAGCCCCACTGCCCTGGACCATGACAGTGCCGTTCTGGTACATGTTTACCGTCAGAAACCTGTTTTCCTGGTCCTTATCGCTGTCCTCAAACATGTGGATTTGCCTTCTTCCCTTGCAGAGGCCTTTCTGTGTGGTATAGCTGAATTGCCTGGTTACGGCTGTACGCCAGGCAGTAGTGTTGTCTGTGTAAAATAACAGGTTTGTAACAGTCCTGTTTTGTGACCAGTCGGCAAACAAGGGTTCTGGGTACTCCCTCTGAATTCTGTGTTTAAAATGGAGTCTTCCTTTCTCTGATTTGATTTCTGCTGGAAACTCAAAAAAAAAGGGGGGGAGAAAGTCTGTCAGTCTCTGCGTCTGCTGGCGCTGACTCAGTGGCCATGTTGCTACGGTTACCACCAGTAAACAGTTGGCGCTAGACGGTAAGCTAGCTGACAGTTTTGAATTTGGCTAGCTAGCACAATTAAGATTGGTCTTTTAACTCACTCTCTGTCAATTGTTTTCCTCCTGTGTCGATCTTCAGTTGTACAATTTGATTACCTATACATTTTTTGCTAATTTAATCGTGTCAATCTCGCTCTTAAACAACCAAAAAGTTATAATAAGTCAGGAGCCGTTCTTCTGCATGACTTCGCTCTCTCTCTCAATTTCAGGGCTTTATTGGCATGGGAAACATGTGTTTACATTACCAAAGCAAGTGAAAAATAGATAATAAACAAAAGTGAAATAAACAACACAAAATGTACAGTAAACATTACACTTACAAAAGTTCCAGAAGAATTAAGACATTTCAAATGTCATATTATGTCTATATACAGTGTTGAATAATGTGAAAATAGCTCTCTCTCCCTCTCTATCTCTCTCTCTCGCTCTCTGTCTCTCCCTCTCTCTGTATCTCTCTCTCTCTCTCTCTGTCTCTCTCTCTCTGTCTCTCTCTCTCTGTCTCTCTCTCTCTCTCTCTGTGTCTCTCTCTCTCTCTTTCTCTCTCTCTCTCGCTCTCTCTCTCTCTGTCTCTCTCTCTCTCCCTCTCTGTCGCTCTCTCTCTCTCTCCCTCTCTCTGTCTCTCTCTCTCGCTCTCTCTCTCTGTCTCTCTCTCTCCCTCTCTCTGTCTCTCTCTCTCTCTCTCTCTCTCAATTCAATTCAAGGAGCTTTATTGGCATGGGGAACATGTGTTAACATTACCAAAGCAAGTGAGGTAGATATAATACAAATGTGAAATAAACAATAAAAATTAACAGTAAACATTACACTCACAGAAGTTCCAAAAGAATAAAGACATTACAAATGTCATATTATGTCGATATACAGTGTTGTAACGATGAGCAAATGTTTAAAGTACAAAGGGGAAAATAAATCAACCAAAATATGGGTTGTATTTACAATGGTGTTTGTTCTTCACTGGTTTACGTTTTCTTGAGGCAACAGGTCAGACATTTTGCTGCTCTGATGGCACACTGTGGTATTTCACCCAGTAGATATGTGAGTTTATCAAAATCGGGTTTGTTTTCAAATTCTTTGTCAATGTCTTTTTAACCTCACGCTTGATGTTCAGGAAAACCCCAAGTTATGGAAATCTGCTTTTGTGCAGCCTCTCCTGAATGGTGGAGATCCTTCGCTACTTGACAACTATCGACCCATATCAAAATTGTCTATACTGTCAAGGGTACTGGAGTCCTTAGTTAGTAGGCAGCTAAAGACCTACTTCCAAGAAAACAACATCTTAAATGGAATGCAATCATGTTTTAGGTCTGGCCACAGCACTGTTTCAGCAACATTGAAGGTTTTAAATGACATCCACTGTGCTCTTGATAAGAAGATACATTGTGTTGTCTTTCTTTATTGATTTGTCAAAGGCATTTGACACAGTGGACCACGCTGTGTTAGTGCAAAGGTTAAAATGTTGAGGAATTACTTGTCATGCTCTAGATTGGTTTATAAGTTACCTATCAAATCGTACACAATGTGTAATGGCAGATGGTTGTAAATCTGAGTCCATAGAGGTGTGCTCAGGTGTTCCGCAAGGTTCTATTTTGGGCCCACTGTTGTTCATTTCATCATCAACAACATTGGGGATCTTATTGAAACAGCGGATGTTCATTTTTATGCAGATGATACTCTTCTTGATTCAAGTGGTAGTAGTTGATCTTTAGCTTTTGAAAATGCCCAAAGAGCATTTTACATCATACAACAGAATATGTATGATTTATAGCTGGTTCTAAAGGTAAAACAAAAATATTGGTATTTTCAAATGCCAGGCATGTTACTAATCATGTCATTGCTACGTCGGCTGGACATACTATAGAGTTAAAATGTACAACTATTTGGGTGTGTGGGTTGATGACAAGCTGATATTCACTGTGCATGTAGAGAACTCAAACTGAGAAAAGGGTTTTATTGCCGGCATCAGGCTTGTTTTTCTCTGGAGGCAGGGAAGGAGTTGGTCCGATGTACATTACTGGTGGTTTTAGATTTTAGTGATGTTATATATATGCAGGCCTCAGCCACGACCCTGAGAGCACTTGATTCAGTGTATCATGCAGCCATCAGGTTCATTACAAATCAGAAACATTTAACACATCATTGTGATCTCTACAGCGCTGTTGGCTGGTCGTCATTGACCTTGCGTAGGCTTAAACACTGGTATACACTGATTTATAAGTCCATTTTGGGTAAAATGCCATTTTATCTCTGTTCTTTGTTAATCAGGTCGGTAAATAAATATCAATTACGGTCCCATTCTCATTTGCTTCTAACAGAACCAAGAATTAGAACAGGTCATGGTAGAAATAGTTTTAGTTACTCAGCTCCGTGGTCCTGGAATTCTCTCCTGACCATTTTAAAATGTGATGATCTAGTTTCGTTGGTGGAGTTTAAACACTTGATCGATGTATATATCATAGAAGAGTGTAATTGTTTTTAGGTCAGCTGTTTTTAGTCAAAACATTTGTTTTTTTTTAATGTAAAATGTTTTTGTTGGCCTGTATGTGTGTTTATAGTTTTGTTTATTGTTGTGTTAGTGTATGTAAGTTGTTTTGTC
Organism: Oncorhynchus mykiss; assembly: GCF_013265735.2. Taxonomy (NCBI): domain Eukaryota; kingdom Metazoa; phylum Chordata; class Actinopteri; order Salmoniformes; family Salmonidae; genus Oncorhynchus; species Oncorhynchus mykiss. Next base: position 4,781,812 of record NC_048569.1, on the reverse strand, counting down.
TGAAACGTTGTTCCCCCTGCTGCTATGGGACCAGGTCTCTCTTGGAAAAGAGATGTTATCTCAATGAGAAAAAACCTGTATGAATAAAGATTAAATAAAAAAATATATAAAAGTAGTCTACAGTACTACCACCAAGAGATGAGCTCTATGCGTACCTACTACGTAGGTGTCCCCTCTTGAAACCTACCATTGACTATGTACATACCCAGCGTGCGACAGAGCTGCAGGAGTTGTGACCCGTTTTTGTTGGTTATGTTGTCATAGTTGTGCCTAGGGGGGAATATGGGGGAGGGAATGCTGTCGCCTCCATTCAGGTGTTTGTCCCCCTGTGTGCTGAGGGTGTCAGGTTCTTGTCCGGTTCTGGCATTTGGGTCGCCACAGACTAGTACATGTCCCTGGGCCTGGAAATGATTGATTTTCCCCTCCAGGATGGAGAAGCTGTCTTCATTAAAGTATGGGGATTCTAGTGGGGGGATATAAGTAGCACACAGGAGGACAATTTTCTCTGTGAAGATTATTTCCTTTTGAATTTCTAGCCAAATGTAAAATGTTCCTGTTTTGACTAATTTAATAGAGTGAGTTAGGTCTGCTCTATACCAAATTAGCATACCCCCTGAGTCCCTTCCCTGTTTCACACCTGGTAGTTTGGTGGATGGGACTACCAGCTCTCTGTAACTTAGAGGGCAACCAGTGGGACAGTCTCCTCTATACCATGTTTCTTGTCCAGGTTCCTGCTGCCTTGTATAGGTGGGCCTGGTCATAAAGGTTGTTCTAGTCCAGGGTGGAGTGGTGGGCCAGGAAAACACTTGATTTTGAGGCACAGTCACGGGAAATACTTGCATTTACCCGTTACCCACTGTATGGTAGCAGGGTGGAAGGCTTTTCGTGGTAGCAGGGGAAAGTAGAAGAAGAGTTTTCAATCACTCCCTTGAGTGGCCACCCTTTCCTGCTGTGCTCTCAGGTTGTTTGTGCCTGTGTGTATTATTATGTGGCTGGGTGACCCTAGTTGGCTCTCAAATCAAATTTTTTAAAATGTGTCACATACACATGGTTAGCAGATCTTAATGCGAGTGTAGCGAAATGCTTTTGCTTCTAGTTCCGACAATGCAGTAATAACCAATGAGTAATCTAACCTAACAATTCCACAACTACCTTATACACACAAGTGTAAAGGGATGAAGAATATGTACATGAAAATATGTGAATGAGTGATGGTACAGAACGGCATAGGCAAGATGAAGTAGATGGTATCGAGTACAGTATATACATATGAGATGAGTAATGTAGGGTATGTAAACACTATATTAAGTGGCATTGTTTAAAGTGGCTAGTGATACATTTTTTACATACATTTTCCATTATTAAAGTGGCTGGAGTTGAGTCAGTATGTTGGCAGCAGCCACTCAATGTTAGTGATGGCTGTTTAACAGTCTGATGGCCTTGAGGTAGAAGCTGTTTTTCAGTCTCTCTGTCCCAGCTTTGATGCACCTGTACTGACCTCGCCTTCTGGATGATAGCAGGGTGAAGTTGCCGTACCAGGCGGTGATACAGCCCGACAGCATGCTCTCGATTGTGCATCTGTAAAAGTTTGTGATTGCTTTTGGTGACAAATTTCTTCAGCCTCCTGAGGTTGAAGAGGCGCTGCTGCACCTTTTTCACCACGCTGTCTGTGTGGGTGGACCATTTCAGTTTGTCCTTGATGTGTACGCCAAGGAACTTAACCTCTCTGGTACAAGTGTCCCACCTCGACAACAGCCAGTGAAATTGCAGGGCGCCAAATTCAAAACAACAGAAATCCCATAATTAAAATTCTCAAACATACAAGTATTATCCACCATTTTAAAGGTAAACTTCTTTTAAATCCAACCACAGTGTCCGATTTCAAAAAGGAAAAGCACGCCATGCGTGTTAGGTCAGCACCTAGTCACAGAAAACCATACAGCCATTTCTCCAGCCAAAGAGAGGAGTCACAAAAAGCAGAAATAGAGAGAAAATGAATCACTAACCTTTGATGATCTTCATCAGATGGCATTCATAGGACTTCATGTTACACAATACATGTATGTTTTGTTCGATAAAGCTCATATTTATATCCTAAAATCTCTGTTTACATTAGCGCATTATGTTCAGAAATGCATTGTCTCAAACAAACATCCGGTGAAAGTGCAGAGAGCCACATCAAATTACAGAAATACTCATTATAAACATTGATCAACAACACAAACATACGAATAAAGATAAACTTCTCCTTAATGCAACCGCTGTGTCAGATTTCAAAAAGGCTTTACGGAGAAAGCACACTTTGCGATTATGTTAGGTCTGCACCTAACCACAGAATCCCATACAGCCATTTTCCAGCCAAAGAGAGTGTCACAAAAGTCAGAAATAGCATTAAAATGAATCACTTACCTTTGATGATCTTCATCTGGTGGCACCCCCAGGTCTCCATGTTAGACAATAAATGTTTGTTTTGTTCCTCTTTATGACCAAATACCTCCTTTTTGTTCCCACGTTTTGTCAAGTAAATGCTGAGCTGCACATAGGTATTCCTCTTGTCCAGATGGGTTAGGGCAGTGTGCAGTGTGCAGTGTGGTTGCGATTGCGTCGTCTATGGACCTATTGGGGCGGTAAGCAAATTGGAGTGGGTCTAGGGTGTCAGGTAGGGTGGAGGTGATATGGTCCTTGACTAGTCTCTCAAAGCACTTCATGGTGACAGAAGTGAGTGCTATGGGGCTGTAGTCATTTAGCTCAGTTACCTTCGCTTTCTTGGGAACAGGAACAATGGTGGCCCTCTTGAAGCATGTGGGAACAGCAGACTGGGATAAGGATTGATTGAATATGTCCGTAAACACACCAGCCAGCTGGTCTGCGCATGCTCTTAGGACGCGGCTGGGGATGCCGTCTGGGCCTGCAGCCTTGCGAGGGTTAACATAGTAAATGTTTTACTCACGTCGGCTGCAGTGAAGGAGAGACCGCAGGTTTTGGTAGCGGGCCGTGTCAGTGGCACTGAATTGTCCTCAAAGTGAGCAAAGAAGTTGCTTAGTCTGTCTGGGAGCTGGTCCGCGACAGGGCTGATTTTCTTTTTGTAATCCAATCCGTGATTGACTGTAGACCCTGCCACATACCTCTTGTGTCTGAGCCGTTGAATTGCGACTCTACTTTGTCTCCATACTGACGCTTAGCTTGTTTGAGTGCCTTGCGGGAATAGCTTCCGGTCACCTTGCCCTGATTAGAAGCAGTGGTTCGCGCTTTCAGTTTTGTGCGAATGCTGCCATCAAGCCACAGTTTGTGGTTTGGGATTGTTTTAATAGTTGCTGTGGGTACGACATCACTGATGCACTTGCTAATAAACTCGCTCACTGAATCAGCATATTCGTCAATGTTGTTGTTTGACGCAATGCGGAACATATCCCAGTCCACGTGATCGAAGCAATCTTGAAGCGTGGAATCAGATTGGTCGGACCAGCGTTGAACAGACCTGAGCGCGGGAGCTTCCTATTGGAGTTTCTATCTATAGGCAGGGAGCAACAAAATGGAGTCGTGGTCAGCTTTTCCGAAAGGATGGCGGGGGAGGGCCTTATATGCCTCGCGAAAGTTAGAATAACAATGATCCAGGGTTTTACCAGCCTTGGTAGCACAAGTGATATGCTGATAGAATTTAGGGAGTCTTGTTTTCAGATTAGCCTTGTTAAAATCCCCAGCTACAATGAATGCAGCCTCAGGATATGTGGTTTCCAGTTTACATAGTCAAATGAATCGATGTGTCTTCTTGGGGGTTAATATATGCGGCTGTGATTATAATCCAAATTAATTCTCTTTAGTAGACAATGCGGTCGACATTTGATTGGGAGGAATTCTAAGTCGGGTGAACAGAAGGACTTAAGTTTCTGTATGTTGTTATGATCACACCACGTCCCGTTAATCATAACGGGATCCGATCCATTGTCCTGGGTGGTGGGCAAAACAGAGGATCCGCTTCGGGAAAGTCGTATTCCTGGTCGTAATGTTGGTGAGTTGACGTTGCTCTTACGTATTTCCTCCCAACTGTATGTAATGAAACGTAAGTTTACCTGGGATACCAATGTAAGAAATAACACCTAAAAAAACGAAATACTGCATAGTTTCCTGGGAACGCGAAGCGAGGCGCCGAAGAATGTCTAGGGCGTGCTGGGTGTTTGGACACCAGAGTTTAGACACACTGTGTTTTGGTGGAAAAAAGTTTTCTTGTATATATTTCCTGTTTGAGTCCATAGGGAGAACAATCTGTGTCTTGTGTGGGGGGAGGTTGTCAGGAGGGCTATCAGGGTGGCTTACAGGGAGGGTGCTCAGAGGGGGAGGGATCCCCTGTGCTTGGGGTTCTTCATTTGTCTGTCCCGCTGTGATGTTCGACGTGGTCAGGGTCTGGGGTGGGCTGTTCTGCTGTGGTGTCGAGACTTTTGTCGGAGAGCTGAGCTGGGCTGTTCTGCTGGCTTCTCTGCGGGGGTGGTCACCTCTCTGTCACACGCCATCCCCCTCACCCTCTCCTCCAGCAGTCTGATCCTTTCCTCTAGTGCTCTCTTCTTCTCCTTCTCTTGCTTTTTCTCCTGTTGAAGTTGTCTCACCACTGTCCAGAGTGCAGATATGTCTCTTTCCACCTCCAGCTCTCCGGGTCTGGTTAAGGGGGTGTTGTTGTGCTGGACTGTTGTCTGGGTCTGTGCTGACTGGAGTGTAATCACCTGCTGTTCCAGCTCCACCTGCCTTACCTCCAGCTGGGTAAATGTATCTAATTTATTTATTTAATTTAAATTTATTTAGTAGTAATCTGTGCTGGGAGGTTGACTTTCCTCTTGGGGTTGCTCGTCTGTGGGGTTATATAATGAAGAGGTCTGGTCTGACCCGCTCGGGGTGGGGCTTCTCCTGCTGAGCAAATTCTTTGATTGGGTGAAAGTCCAGCTGAACTGTTTTGGGGTTGCCCTGTACCAATACTGTTCCAGACTTATAGAGATTTATGATAGCTGACTGAGAGTCCTCGTTGTCTAGTATCCTGAGTTTCCACCCCTCAGTAACACCACCCCCCTTTTAACAGAGGGGTAGTGTGCTAATATAGCACTGTGCCGTGCCAAGGGATGGTCTGTGTGGAAGATGAGGTTGCTGATGTTCCCATTTTTATAATAGTCAGCAAAAAAGTGTCTCTTGATTTTCCATAAGGAGCTTCATTTTGTGATCTTTTCATGTCTTATCATTCTTTACATACACAGGGTGCTGTATTTTAATTACCTCTGAACAGCGGGAGGCAGCTTCTAAGGCCTCTCCATTTGGTTGGAGTAGACTGTTTGACTCTGCTGCCATTGTTGGGCTAAAGGGCTTTGACACTTCTCACTTGACATGTCAGTTTTAATTGAAGTTGAATCAAGCTTGGCAGCCTTCATTTAGCATTCAGTCCTCATGAAGTAATGTAGTGTATTTTTCTTCTTGGCGTTTGGAAATAAAATACAGCTTTAGACTAAACATGACTCACTCAGTTCCAGGTTGGACGGTGTTTTCAGGTTTCTGTTGTTTACCAGAGCATTTCCTGTATCGCGTTGGAATAATGATCTTCGGTAGTTGTAAGCCTTCCAGGTGATTCCGTAATCCTGTCCAAAATCAGGTTGTAGGTTTTGAGTTTTGATTTGGAGTGAAGGTTATGTTGTAGAGGGCTAGCATCCTCTACAACAACAAAAAATCTAAGTTGATCTAACTCTAAATCTTATCTTGTTTTAAGAACATGCGGAAAAATGCAGGAGCTCATCTGCTCATGACCTCTCCTCTCTGTCTCTCTCTCGTGTGTGTGGAGGATGTATGTGTGTGTTTAGGAAAGACTAAATTAGTTCAGAAGTAGCATTTGGCTTTATAAAAGTCTAATAATAAATTACATTAATGGATCAACAACCCCTTGGGCCAATTAATCTCTAGATGTGTAGTTAAAAAAAAATGTTTTGTTGCCTTGAATATTTTGGTAAGTAGAGAATGTCAGATGGTTTTGTTGTGTATATTGTTGAGTATATTTTTGTGTATATTGTTGTGTATATTGTTGTGTACATTGTTGTGTACATTGTTGTGTATATTGTTGTGTATATTGTTGTGTATATTGTTGTGTTTTTTGTTGAGTATATTGTTGTGTATATTGTTGTGTATATTGTTGTGTACATTGTTGTGTATATTGTTGTGTATATTGTTGTGTTTTTTGTTGAGTATATTGTTGTGTATATTGTTGTGTATATTGTTGTGTACATTGTTGTGTACATTGTTGTGTACATTGTTGTGTATATTGTTGTGTATATTGTTGTGTATATTGTTGTGTTTTTTGTTGAGTATATTGTTGTGTATATTGTTGTGTATATTGTTGTGTTTTTTGTTGAGTATATTGTTGTGTATATTGTTGTGTATATTGTTGAGTATATTTTTGTGTATATTGTTGTGTTTTTTGTTGAGTATATTGTTGTGTATATTGTTGTGTATATTGTTGTGTATATTGTTGAGTATATTTTTGTGTATATTGTTGTGTACATTGTTGAGTATATTGTTGTGTATATTGTTGTGTTTTTTGTTGAGTATATTGTTGTGTACATTGTTGAGTATATTGTTGTGTATATTGTTGTGTATATTGTTGAGTATATTGTTGTGTATATTGTTGTGTACATTGTTGTGCTTGAAAGTGACTAGAATATAGGAGCTATTCCTATTCTACAAATAGCTCCTCACACTCCAGATAGCGATCAATCAACGAGCTAATAGAGTAGACTGTTAATGCACGCGTTCATTTCCATTTGGTACTGCGTGAAATGCAGGACATTTATAGTTATTTTCCTGAAAATATTTTGAGTAATTAGATCTGCAAGGGAAAATGTGTTATCTTGCGGAGAGAGCCCGACGGCGCACGCTTTGAAGGTCTTCTCTTTAGCAAGGGGACGATGCCAAAATACTGGTGACAGTAATATCGATGATAAACGTGTAATTGCATTTTATTTGCATTTTTTTTAATAATGTTATGAGAAATAAATGACAACAACTATACAGTGGTTGTGTAAATTAATGAAATACCGAGAGAAAGTCTGGGATACTTTTAGCACAAAGCAAAATATCTTCTATCTGTCTATAATTCTAATCAACCTTCAGTTCAGTTCATCTACCCTCGTAACGTCGTGGACTGAGAAGATGTATGTTCCTTATGAAAACTCAAGCGTTTTAATCAGATGTTTTAATAATGGGATATTAGACGAAGAGAGACTGGAAACAACAGGTAATAATGCATACAACAACAGGTAATAATGTCTACAACAACAGGTAGTAATGTCTACAACAACAGGTAATAATGTCAACAACAGGTAATAATGTCAACAACAGGTAATAATGTCTACAACAACAGGTAATAATGTCTACAACAACAGGTAATAATGTCTACAACAACAGGTAAAACTGTCTACAACAACAGGTAGTAATGTCTACAACAACAGGTAATAATGTCTACAACAAGAGGTAACAATGTCTACAACAACAGGTAATAATGTCTACAACAAGAGGTAGTAATGTCTACAACAACAGGTAGTAATGTCTACAACAACAGGTAATAATGTCTACAACAACAGGTAATAATGTCTACAACAACAGGTAATAATGTCTACAACAACAGGTAATAATGTCTAAATGACTCAAGTAAATGTGAAAGTCACCTAGTAAAATACAACTTGAGTAAAAGTCTAAAAGTATTTGGTTTTAAATATACTTAAGTATCAAAAGTAAAAGTATGAATCATTCATATTCCTTACAAACCAGATGGCACAATTCACAAACCAGATAGCCAGGGTCACACTCCAATACTCAGACATCATTTAAAAACAAAGCATTTGTGTTTAGTGAGTCCACCAGATCAGAGGCAGTAGGGATGACCAGGGATGTTCTCTGTTTAGTGAGTCCTGCAGATCAGAGGCAGTAGGGATGACCAGGGATGTTCTCTGTTTAGTGAGTCCTCCAGATCAGAGGCAGTAGGGATGACCAGGGATGTTCTCTGTTTAGTGAGTCCTCCAGATCAGAGGCAGTAGGGATGACCAGGGATGCTCTCTGTTTAGTGAGCCCACCAGATCAGAGGCAGTAGGGATGACCAGGGATGTTCTCTGTTTAGTGAGTCCATCAGATCAGAGGCAGTAGTGATGACCAGGAATGTTCTCTGTTTAGTGAGCCCACCAGATCAGAGGCAGTAGTGATGACCAGGGATGCTCTCTGTTTAGTGAGCCCACCAGATCAGAGGCAGTAGTGATGACCAGGGATGCTCTCTGTTTAGTGAGCCCACCAGATCAGAGGCAGTAGTGATGACCAGGGATGCTCTCTGTTTAGTGAGCCCACCAGATCAGAGGCAGTAGGGATGACCAGGGATGTTCTCTGTTTAGTGAGTCCTCCAGATCAGAGTTAGTAGGGATGACCAGGGATGTTCTCTGTTTTAGTGAGTCCTCCAGATCAGAGGCAGTAGGGATGACCAGGGATGTTCTCTGCTTAGTGAGTCCTCCAGATCAGAGGCAGTAGGGATGACCAGGAATGTTCTCTGTTTAGTGAGTCCTCCAGATCAGAGGCAGTAGGGATGACCAGGGATGCTCTCTGTTTAGTGAGCCCACCAGATCAGAGGCAGTAGGGATGACCAGGGATGCTCTCTGTTTAGTGAGCCCACCAGATCAGAGGCAGTAGGGATGACCAGGGATGTTCTCTGTTTAGTGAGTCCATCAGATCAGAGGCAGTAGTGATGACCAGGAATGTTCTCTGTTTAGTGAGTCCTGCAGATCAGAGGCAGTAGTGATGACCAGGAATGTTCTCTGTTTAGTGAGTCCTGCAGATCAGAGGCAGTAGGGATGACCAGGGATGTTCTCTGTTTAGTGAGTCCTCCAGATCAGAGGCAGTAGTGATGACCAGGAATGTTCTCTGTTTAGTGAGTCCTGCAGATCAGAGGCAGTAGGGATGACCAGGAATGTTCTCTGTTTAGTGAGTCCTCCAAATCAGAGGCAGTAGGGATGACCAGGAATGTTCTCTGTTTAGTGAGTCCTCCAGATCAGAGGCAGTAGTGATGACCAGGAATGTTCTCTGTTTAGTGAGTCCTGCAGATCAGAGGCAGTAGGGATGACCAGGAATGTTCTCTGTTTAGTGAGTCCTCCAGATCAGAGGCAGTAGGGATGACCAGGGATGTTCTCTGTTTAGTGAGTCCTCCAGATCAGAGGCAGTAAGGATGACCAGGAATGTTCTCTGTTTAGTGAGTCCTCCAGATCAGAGGCAGTAGGGATGACCAGGAATGTTCTCTGTTTAGTGAGTCCTCCAGATCAGAGGCAGTAAGGATGACCAGGAATGTTCTCTGTTTAGTGAGTCCTCCAGATCAGAGGCAGTAGGGAGGACCAGGGATGTTCTCTTGATAAGTGTGTGAATTGTACCATTTTCCTGTCCTGCTAAGCATTCAAAATCCAATGAGTTCTTTTGGGTGTCAGGGAAAATGTAGGGAAATAAAAGTACATAATTGTCTTAAGGAATGTAGTGAAGGAAAAGGAAAAGTTGTCAAAAATATAAATTGTGAATTACAGATACCCCAAAAAACTACTTAAGTAGAACTTAAAATTATTTTTTACTTAAGTACTTTACACCACTGGTAGTGTCTACAACAGGTAGTAAAACAAGTATCAGAGAGAAAGGCAGACTGAAATAGAGAAAGAAACAATAATAACCCACACAGGGAATCAGGTAACTAGTCTACACTACTACCACTAACCCACACAGGGAATCAGGTAACTAGTCTACACTAATTCCACTAACCCACACAGGGAATCAGGTAACTAGTCTACACTACTACCACTAACCCACACAGGGATTTAGGTTAACTAGTCTACACTACTACCACTAACCCACACAGGGATTTAGGTTAACTAGTCTACACTACTACCACTAACCCACACAGGGATTTAGGTTAACTAGTCTACACTACTACCACTAACCCACACAGGGATTTAGGTTAACTAGTCTACACTACTACCACTAACCCACACAGGGATTCAGGTTAACTAGTCTACACTACTACCACTAACCCACACAGGGAATCAGGTAACTAGTCTACACTACTACCACTAACCCACACAGAGATTTAGGTTAACTAGTCTACACTACTACCACTAACCCACACAGAGATTTAGGTTAACTAGTCTACACTACTACCACTAACCCACACAGAGATTTAGGTTAACTAGTCTACACTACTACCACTAACCCACACAGGGAATCAGGTAACTAGTCTACACTACTACCACTAACCCACACAGGGATTTAGGTTAACTAGTCTACACTACTACCACTAACCCACACGGGGATTTAGGTTAACTAGTCTACACTACTACCACTAACCCACACAGGGATTTAGGTTAACTAGTCTACACTACTACCACTAACCCACACAGGGATTTAGGTTAACTAGTCTACACTACTACCACTAACCCACACAGGGATTTAGGTTAACTAGTCTACACTACTACCACTAACCCACACAGGGATTCAGGTTAACTAGTCTACACTACTACCACTAACCCACACAGGGAATCAGGTAACTAGTCTACACTACTACCACTAACCCACACAGAGATTTAGGTTAACTAGTCTACACTAGTACCACTAACCCACACAGAGATTTAGGTTAACTAGTCTACACTACTACCACTAACCCACACAGAGATTTAGGTTAACTAGTCTACACTACTACCACTAACCCACACAGGGAATCAGGTAACTAGTCTACACTACTACCACTAACCCACACAGGGATTTAGGTTAACTAGTCTACACTACTACCACTAACCCACACGGGGATTTAGGTTAACTAGTCTACACTACTACCACTAACCCACACGGGGATTTAGGTTAACTAGTCTACACTACTACCACTAACCCACACAGGGATTTAGGTTAACTAGTCTACACTACTACCACTAACCCACACGGGGATTTAGGTTAACTAGTCTACACTACTACCACTAACCCACACAGGGATTTAGGTTAACTAGTCTACACTACTACCACTAACCCACACAGGGAATCAGGTAACTAGTCTACACTACTACCACTAACCCACACAGGGAATCAGGTAACTAGTCTACACTACTACCACTAACCCACACGGGGATTTAGGTTAACTAGTCTACACTACTACCACTAACCCACACAGGGATTTAGGTTAACTAGTCTACACTACTACCACTAACCCACACGGGGATTTAGGTTAACTAGTCTACACTACTACCACTAACCCACACAGGGATTTAGGTTAACTAGTCTACACTACTACCACTAACCCACACAGGGATTCAGGTTAACTAGTCTACACTACTACCACTAACCCACACAGGGAATCAGGTAACTAGTCTACACTACTACCACTAACCCACACAGAGATTTAGGTTAACTAGTCTACACTAGTACCACTAACCCACACAGAGATTTAGGTTAACTAGTCTACACTAATACCACTAACCCACACAGAGATTTAGGTTAACTAGTCTACACTACTACCACTAACCCACACAGGGAATCAGGTAACTAGTCTACACTACTACCACTAACCCACACAGGGATTTAGGTTAACTAGTCTACACTACTACCACTAACCCACACGGGGATTTAGGTTAACTAGTCTACACTACTACCACTAACCCACACAGGGATTTAGGTTAACTAGTCTACACTACTACCACTAACCCACACAGGGATTTAGGTTAACTAGTCTACACTACTACCACTAACCCACACAGGGATTTAGGTTAACTAGTCTACACTACTACCACTAACCCACACGGGGATTTAGGTTAACTAGTCTACACTACTACCACTAACCCACACAGGGATTTAGGTTAACTAGTCTACACTACTACCACTAACCCACACAGGGAATCAGGTAACTAGTCTACACTACTACCACTAACCCACACAGGGAATCAGGTAACTAGTCTACACTACTACCACTAACCCACACGGGGATTTAGGTTAACTAGTCTACACTACTACCACTAACCCACACAGGGATTTAGGTTAACTAGTCTACACTACTACCACTAACCCACACGGGGATTTAGGTTAACTAGTCTACACTACTACCACTAACCCACACAGGGATTTAGGTTAACTAGTCTACACTACTACCACTAACCCACACAGGGAATCAGGTAACTAGTCTACACTACTACCACTAACCCACACAGGGAATCAGGTAACTAGTCTACACTACTACCACTAACCCACACGGGGATTTAGGTTAACTAGTCTACACTACTAACACTAACCCACACAGGGATTTAGGTTAACTAGTCTACACTACTACCACTAACCCACACGGGGATTTAGGTTAACTAGTCTACACTACTACCACTAACCCACACGGGGATTTAGGTTAACTAGTCTACACTACTACCACTAACCCACACAGGGATTCAGGTTAACTAGTCTACACTACTACCACTAACCCACACAGGGAATCAGGTAACTAGTCTACACTACTACCACTAACCCACACAGAGATTTAGGTTAACTAGTCTACACTAGTACCACTAACCCACACAGAGATTTAGGTTAACTAGTCTACACTACTACCACTAACCCACACAGAGATTTAGGTTAACTAGTCTACACTACTACCACTAATCCACACAGGGAATCAGGTAACTAGTCTACACTACTACCACTAACCCACACAGGGATTTAGGTTAACTAGTCTACACTACTACCACTAACCCACACGGGGATTTAGGTTAACTAGTCTACACTACTACCACTAACCCACACAGGGATTTAGGTTAACTAGTCTACACTACTACCACTAACCCACACGGGGATTTAGGTTAACTAGTCTACACTACTACCACTAACCCACACAGGGATTTAGGTTAACTAGTCTACACTACTACCACTAACCCACACAGGGAATCAGGTAACTAGTCTACACTACTACCACTAACCCACACAGGGAATCAGGTAACTAGTCTACACTACTACCACTAACCCACACGGGGATTTAGGTTAACTAGTCTACACTACTACCACTAACCCACACAGAGATTTAGGTTAACTAGTCTACACTACTACCACTAACCCACACAGGGAATCAGGTAACTAGTCTACACTACTACCACTAACCCACACAGGGATTTAGGTTAACTAGTCTACACTACTACCACTAACCCACACGGGGATTTAGGTTAACTAGTCTACACTACTACCACTAACCCACACGGGGATTTAGGTTAACTAGTCTACACTACTACCACTAACCCACACAGGGATTTAGGTTAACTAGTCTACACTACTACCACTAACCCACACGGGGATTTAGGTTAACTAGTCTACACTACTACCACTAACCCACACAGGGATTTAGGTTAACTAGTCTACACTACTACCACTAACCCACACAGGGAATCAGGTAACTAGTCTACACTACTACCACTAACCCACACAGGGAATCAGGTAACTAGTCTACACTACTACCACTAACCCACACGGGGATTTAGGTTAACTAGTCTACACTACTACCACTAACCCACACAGGGATTTAGGTTAACTAGTCTACACTACTACCACTAACCCACACGGGGATTTAGGTTAACTAGTCTACACTACTACCACTAACCCACACAGGGATTTAGGTTAACTAGTCTACACTACTACCACTAACCCACACAGGGATTCAGGTTAACTAGTCTACACTACTACCACTAACCCACACAGGGAATCAGGTAACTAGTCTACACTACTACCACTAACCCACACAGAGATTTAGGTTAACTAGTCTACACTAGTACCACTAACCCACACAGAGATTTAGGTTAACTAGTCTACACTAATACCACTAACCCACACAGGGATTTAGGTTAACTAGTCTACACTACTACCACTAACCCACACAGGGATTTAGGTTAACTAGTCTACACTACTACCACTAACCCACACGGGGATTTAGGTTAACTAGTCTACACTACTACCACTAACCCACACAGGGATTTAGGTTAACTAGTCTACACTACTACCACTAACCCACACAGGGAATCAGGTAACTAGTCTACACTACTACCACTAACCCACACAGGGAATCAGGTAACTAGTCTACACTACTACCACTAACCCACACGGGGATTTAGGTTAACTAGTCTACACTACTACCACTAACCCACACAGGGATTTAGGTTAACTAGTCTACACTACTACCACTAACCCACACGGGGATTTAGGTTAACTAGTCTACACTACTACCACTAACCCACACAGGGATTTAGGTTAACTAGTCTACACTACTACCACTAACCCACACAGGGAATCAGGTAACTAGTCTACACTACTACCACTAACCCACACAGGGAATCAGGTAACTAGTCTACACTACTACCACTAACCCACACGGGGATTTAGGTTAACTAGTCTACACTACTAACACTAACCCACACAGGGATTTAGGTTAACTAGTCTACACTACTACCACTAACCCACACGGGGATTTAGGTTAACTAGTCTACACTACTACCACTAACCCACACGGGGATTTAGGTTAACTAGTCTACACTACTACCACTAACCCACACAGGGATTCAGGTTAACTAGTCTACACTACTACCACTAACCCACACAGGGAATCAGGTAACTAGTCTACACTACTACCACTAACCCACACAGAGATTTAGGTTAACTAGTCTACACTAGTACCACTAACCCACACAGAGATTTAGGTTAACTAGTCTACACTACTACCACTAACCCACACAGAGATTTAGGTTAACTAGTCTACACTACTACCACTAACCCACACAGGGAATCAGGTAACTAGTCTACACTACTACCACTAACCCACACAGGGATTTAGGTTAACTAGTCTACACTACTACCACTAACCCACACGGGGATTTAGGTTAACTAGTCTACACTACTACCACTAACCCACACAGGGATTTAGGTTAACTAGTCTACACTACTACCACTAACCCACACGGGGATTTAGGTTAACTAGTCTACACTACTACCACTAACCCACACAGGGATTTAGGTTAACTAGTCTACACTACTACCACTAACCCACACAGGGAATCAGGTAACTAGTCTACACTACTACCACTAACCCACACAGGGAATCAGGTAACTAGTCTACACTACTACCACTAACCCACACGGGGATTTAGGTTAACTAGTCTACACTACTACCACTAACCCACACAGAGATTTAGGTTAACTAGTCTACACTACTACCACTAACCCACACAGGGAATCAGGTAACTAGTCTACACTACTACCACTAACCCACACAGGGATTTAGGTTAACTAGTCTACACTACTACCACTAACCCACACGGGGATTTAGGTTAACTAGTCTACACTACTACCACTAACCCACACGGGGATTTAGGTTAACTAGTCTACACTACTACCACTAACCCACACAGGGATTTAGGTTAACTAGTCTACACTACTACCACTAACCCACACGGGGATTTAGGTTAACTAGTCTACACTACTACCACTAACCCACACAGGGATTTAGGTTAACTAGTCTACACTACTACCACTAACCCACACAGGGAATCAGGTAACTAGTCTACACTACTACCACTAACCCACACAGGGAATCAGGTAACTAGTCTACACTACTACCACTAACCCACACGGGGATTTAGGTTAACTAGTCTACACTACTACCACTAACCCACACAGGGATTTAGGTTAACTAGTCTACACTACTACCACTAACCCACACGGGGATTTAGGTTAACTAGTCTACACTACTACCACTAACCCACACAGGGATTTAGGTTAACTAGTCTACACTACTACCACTAACCCACACAGGGATTCAGGTTAACTAGTCTACACTACTACCACTAACCCACACAGGGAATCAGGTAACTAGTCTACACTACTACCACTAACCCACACAGAGATTTAGGTTAACTAGTCTACACTAGTACCACTAACCCACACAGAGATTTAGGTTAACTAGTCTACACTAATACCACTAACCCACACAGAGATTTAGGTTAACTAGTCTACACTACTACCACTAACCCACACAGGGAATCAGGTAACTAGTCTACACTACTACCACTAACCCACACAGGGATTTAGGTTAACTAGTCTACACTACTACCACTAACCCACACGGGGATTTAGGTTAACTAGTCTACACTACTACCACTAACCCACACAGGGATTTAGGTTAACTAGTCTACACTACTACCACTAACCCACACAGGGATTTAGGTTAACTAGTCTACACTACTACCACTAACCCACACAGGGATTTAGGTTAACTAGTCTACACTACTACCACTAACCCACACGGGGATTTAGGTTAACTAGTCTACACTACTACCACTAACCCACACAGGGATTTAGGTTAACTAGTCTACACTACTACCACTAACCCACACAGGGAATCAGGTAACTAGTCTACACTACTACCACTAACCCACACAGGGAATCAGGTAACTAGTCTACACTACTACCACTAACCCACACGGGGATTTAGGTTAACTAGTCTACACTACTACCACTAACCCACACAGGGATTTAGGTTAACTAGTCTACACTACTACCACTAACCCACACGGGGATTTAGGTTAACTAGTCTACACTACTACCACTAACCCACACAGGGATTTAGGTTAACTAGTCTACACTACTACCACTAACCCACACAGGGAATCAGGTAACTAGTCTACACTACTACCACTAACCCACACAGGGAATCAGGTAACTAGTCTACACTACTACCACTAACCCACACGGGGATTTAGGTTAACTAGTCTACACTACTAACACTAACCCACACAGGGATTTAGGTTAACTAGTCTACACTACTACCACTAACCCACACGGGGATTTAGGTTAACTAGTCTACACTACTACCACTAACCCACACGGGGATTTAGGTTAACTAGTCTACACTACTACCACTAACCCACACAGGGATTCAGGTTAACTAGTCTACACTACTACCACTAACCCACACAGGGAATCAGGTAACTAGTCTACACTACTACCACTAACCCACACAGAGATTTAGGTTAACTAGTCTACACTAGTACCACTAACCCACACAGAGATTTAGGTTAACTAGTCTACACTACTACCACTAACCCACACAGAGATTTAGGTTAACTAGTCTACACTACTACCACTAACCCACACAGGGAATCAGGTAACTAGTCTACACTACTACCACTAACCCACACAGGGATTTAGGTTAACTAGTCTACACTACTACCACTAACCCACACGGGGATTTAGGTTAACTAGTCTACACTACTACCACTAACCCACACAGGGATTTAGGTTAACTAGTCTACACTACTACCACTAACCCACACGGGGATTTAGGTTAACTAGTCTACACTACTACCACTAACCCACACAGGGATTTAGGTTAACTAGTCTACACTACTACCACTAACCCACACAGGGAATCAGGTAACTAGTCTACACTACTACCACTAACCCACACAGGGAATCAGGTAACTAGTCTACACTACTACCACTAACCCACACGGGGATTTAGGTTAACTAGTCTACACTACTACCACTAACCCACACAGGGATTTAGGTTAACTAGTCTACACTACTACCACTAACCCACACGGGGATTTAGGTTAACTAGTCTACACTACTACCACTAACCCACACGGGGATTTAGGTTAACTAGTCTACACTACTACCACTAACCCACACAGGGATTTAGGTTAACTAGTCTACACTACTACCACTAACCCACACAGGGATTTAGGTTAACTAGTCTACACTACTACCACTAACCCACACAGGGAATCAGGTAACTAGTCTATACTACTACCACTAACCCACACAGGGATTTAGGTTAACTAGTCTACACTACTACCACTAACCCACACAGGGAATCAGGTAACTAGTCTACACTACTACCACTAACCCACACAGCGATTTAGGTTAACTAGTCTACACTACTACCACTAACCCACACAGGGAATCAGGTAACTAGTCTACACTACTACCACTAACCCACACAGCGATTTAGGTTAACTAGTCTACACTACTACCACTAACCCACACAGGGAATCAGGTAACTAGTCTACACTACTACCACTAACCCACACAGGGAATCAGGTAACTAGCCTACACTACTACCACTAACCCACACAGGGATTTAGGTTAACTTGTCTACACTACTACCACTAACCCACACAGGGATTTAGGTTAACTAGTCTACACTACTACCACTAACCCACACAGGGATTTAGGTTAACTAGTCTACACTACTACCACTAACCCACACAGGGATGTAGGTTAACTAGTCTACACTACTACCACTAACCCACACAGGGATTTAGGTTAACTAGTCTACACTACTACCACTAACCCACACAGCAGTCCTCCAGTGTTACTCCAGTGCTCAGCAGAAGTGTCCATCCCTTTAATCACTGCTGATTATACAGAGCGATGGAAGCACCTCAGATTCCTGCATCTGTTTTCTCCATAACCCTCCCTGTAGTGAGCTGCAGTTGGCTGTGGTTGGATGTGGCTGGTTGGCCAGCACTGCTCTGGGTTGGAGATGGATGAGGGGACTGACTATTTCAGACACCAGCGCCCCAGTCACCACGGATACACACAGGAAACAGCCAATCCCAGCCTCTCCACAGAGGAAGTGGAAATACAAATAGATTAGACATGAGAAAAATACAATATTTCCTCTCTCCCTCTCTCTCTCTCCCTCCCTCTCTCTTTCTCTCTCTCTCTCTCTCTCTCTCTCTCTCTCTCTCTCTCTCCCCCTCTCTCTCTCTCTCTCTCTCTCTCTCTCTCTCTTGCTCTCTCTCTCTCCCTCTTTCTATCTCTCTCCCTCTCTCTCTCCCTCCCTCTCACTCTTTCTCTCTTTCTCTCTCCCTCTCTCTCTCTCTCTCTCTCTCTCTCTCTCTCTCTCTCTCTCTCATTCTTCAACCTCCAGCAAAATATTTCAGACAGTGAACCACGGCATTATAAATTAATATGCTAACACATTCTTGCACTGTTCCCAGCATTAATCACAGGAAATATGTGTACACCGTGTAGAGACGGTTGTTAATGCCTCAGACCAGGTGTGGATCTGGTTTACTCTGGTGTAGAGACGGTTGTTAATGCCTCAGACCAGGTGTAGAGATGGTTGTGGTTTACTCTGGTGTAGAGATGGTTGTGGTTTACTCTGGTGTAGAGATGGTTGGTAATATCTCAGTCCAGGTCTCTTTGAATCGTCAGTGTGACATTATATAGGATTTGTAGATATTTATAGAGAGAAATATTATGCAACACCAACACTAGCTGTGCGTACGGAGACAGGTTCCTAGGTACAGCTTTGACGCCAGCTTGTGGGGTATCCACGGACACCTGTATGAGACTCTCTCCCAACGTCACAGCAAATCAACATTGTTGACTGACAGTGACTGCTCTGAAGCGGAAGCTACAACTGGTGCCTAGTGTAGCCACTACATTCCCATCCACGACTTCTCCCCCCGTGGATTGGATGAGCATTAAAACGATCCACTTAGCGACCTGTCAGAGAGGAGCTCCAGTGGCCCACAGGAGTCTGCTCTGCCGACACTTATTCAATGTGTTTGCTCTGCTGACACCTATTCAATGGCCCATTTAATGCAGAGTGTTGTCAGCTTCAGAAAAGCTCTTCTCTCTCAGGTGTTTGAGTAGGAGAGACTGACACGACCTGTCGTCAACTCCCTCTCCACTCCCCATCTCCCCTCCCCTCCCCATCTCCCCTCCCCATCTCCCCTCCCCTCCCCATCTCCCCTCCCCTCCCCATCTCCCCTCCTCAATTCTTAGCAAATTGTTCAATTTTTTTGTTGTTGATCAAATACAATGCTATATTTTTCTATTTCTTTTTGACACCTCTCTCTCTCTCTCTCTCTCTCTCTCTCTCTCTCTCTCTCTCTCTCTCTCTGTCTCTCTCTCTCTCTCTCTCTCTCTCTCTCTGTCTCTCTCTCTCTCTGTCTCTCTGTCTCTCTCTCTCTCTCTCTCTCTCTCTCTCTCTCTCTCTCTCTCTGTCTCTCTCTGTCTCTCTCTCTCTCTCTCTCTCTCTCTCTCTGTCTCTCTCTCTCTCTCTCTCTCTCTGTCTCTCTCTCTCTCTCTCTCTCTCTGTCTCTCTCTCTCTCTCTCTCTCTCTGTCTCTCTCTGTCTCTCTCCCTCTCTCTCTCTCCCTCTCTCTCTCTCTCTCTCTCTCTCTCTGTCTCTCTCTCTCTCTCTGTCTCTCTCTCTCTCTCTCTCTCTGTCTCTCGCTCTGTCTCTCTCTGTCTCTCTTCCTCTCTCTGTCTCTCTCTCTCTCTCTCTCTCTCTCTCTCTCTCTCTGTCTCTCTCTCTCTCTCTCTCTGTCTCTCTCTCTCTCTCTCTCTCTCTCTCTCTGTCTCTCTCTCTCTCTCTCTCTCTCTCTCTCTCTCTGTCTCTCTCTCTCTCTCTCTCTCTCTCTGTCTCTCTCTCTCTCTCTCTCTCTCTCTCTCTCTGTCTCTCTCTCTCTCTCTCTCTCTGTCTCTCTCTCTCTCTCTCTCTCTCTCTCTCTCTCTCTCTCTCTCTCTCTGTCTCTCAGCTAATAGGGTTCTTAATAAAATCACATTTAAAATCTGTCTCTCTCTCTCTCTCTCTCTCTCTCTCTCTCTCTCTCTCTCTCTCTCTCTCTCTCTCTATCTCTCTCTCTCTCTCTCTCTCTCTCTCTCTCTCTCTCTCTTTCTCTCTCTCTCTCTCTCTCTCTCTCTCTCTCTCTCTCTCTCTCTCTCTTTCTCTCTCTCTCTCTCTCTCTCTCTCTCTCTCTCTCTCTCTCTCTCTCTCTCTCTCTCTCTGTCTCTCAGCTAATAGGGTTCTTAATAAAATCACATTTAAAATCTGTCTCTCTCCGACTCTCTCTCTCTCATCATGAACAGGCTATTGTCCTCCGACATCAAACATGTCGTTGACATTATGAAAATGTATGAATAAAAAAAAACTACAGGCTGCATTTTTACACAAATAAATCCCGTTTAAAAATGTATTGAGTATATTTCAACCTAGCAAGCTAGGCAACTAACCCCAACTTTCAACACCTTATCTTACGCATATTTTCATTAATTATTGATAATAAATAAACTCACAACAAAGATAATTATTTAATTTAATTTAATATTTAATTTAATTAATTAATGACGTGGTAGTTACAAAAAATAGCTTATTGTGACGAAATAAAACCCAGGGCAGTCTACCCAGAGAATTCAGAAACGTCAGTCTCGTTGCTGTCGCAGTCAGGTAACCATGACAACAGTCGCAGCGGCGGTCCACAGACAGTCAACCGGAGTATTAATTAAATGGAGTACTGATTAAATGGAGTACTGATTAAATGGAGTACTGATTAAATGGAGTACTGATTAAATGGAGTATTGATTAAATGGAGTATTAATTAAATGTAGTACTGATTAAATAGAGTACTGATTAAATGGAGTATTGATTAAATGGAGTATTAATTAAATGTAGTACTGATTAAATGGAGTATTGATTAAATGGAGTATTAATTAAATGTAGTACTGATTAAATGGAGTACTGATTAAATGTAGTACTGATTAAATGGAGTACTGATTAAATGGAGTATTAATTAAATGTAGTACTGATTAAATGGAGTACTGATTAAATGTAGTACTGATTAAATGGAGTATTGATTAAATGGAGTATTAATTAAATGTAGTACTGATTAAATGGAGTATTAATTAAATGTAGTACTGATTAAATGGAGTACTGATTAAATGTAGTACTGATTAAATGGAGTACTGATTAAATGGAGTACTGATTAAATGGAGTACTGATTAAATGGAGTACTGATTAAATGGAGTACTGATTAAATGGAGTATTGATTAAATGGAGTACTGATTAAATGTAGTACTGATTAAATGGAGTACTGATTAAATGGAGTTTTGATTAAATGGAGTTTTGATTAAATGGAGTACTGATTAAATGGAGTATTAATTAAATGTAGTATTGATTAGATGTAGTTTTGACAGTTGCTGCATTCTAATTGTATACAGACGTGTCGCTACACCAAGTATAAAACCAGTGGTAAACATCTATTTACCTTTGTCAGTTAGTCAGATCTCTCTCTGAGAGTCAGTGCTATTTCTGTCTGTCCTGTTCTGGGTCACCCCCTCAGTGCTGCCCTGATACAAGGTGACTCTGGGCTCCCCCCCCCCTCTCTCTCTCTCTCTCTTTCCTCTCTCCAGGATTCATCCTTCCCATAGATGCTCCTTCGCTCTGGAAAAAAAAACATCCACACACGAGCCCAGACACACACACACACCCTCAGCCAGACTGCAGGTGCAGCCCATTAAAGCCTTCCACTGCAGCTCTGCAGGCCACTCTAAATGTATGACCTCCCCTTCGCAATTAGGAAACCCCCCATGAACAAACCGTGCACAAACGTGGCACTACGTAGGGGATAGGGTGCCATTTGGGAGTACAGCCAATACAGACCAGATGACCCAGAGCCCCAGCTCTATGTTAACAGGTTCGAGACGTTCTACCTGATCAGATACAACAAAACAGAAGAAAAGTCATTGTTGTTATTATATATCAGCAGGCGTTACTTCCACAGTCAGTGTTTCCTGTTTGGTCAGCTCTGCTTATTGGTTCAGGTAAAGGTTATTCCTGTGTGTAATCCCCCCCCCCCCCCCCCCCCCCCCCTTGTGTTTTTATATCCATGGTATTGCACGTGTGGTGTGTTTGGGAACTCATGCATAAACCATAAGCACAATTAGCATCATTAGACCGATAACATCTGTATGTACCTGGTCCATTACAACAGAAATATATTTCATAAGGAACTGGTTATCCTATTACCTTGACCTGAACTCATTTAAAAAAAATAATATATATATATATATATACATAT
The DNA here is from genome assembly GCF_013265735.2 of Oncorhynchus mykiss. Taxonomy (NCBI): domain Eukaryota; kingdom Metazoa; phylum Chordata; class Actinopteri; order Salmoniformes; family Salmonidae; genus Oncorhynchus; species Oncorhynchus mykiss. The sequence continues at coordinate 4,758,897 of NC_048569.1, read as the reverse complement.
TTTACACACAGGCACTTCCATAGATCTACACTCAGGCTCTAGTAAAATAACACAGGCTCATACTGTACATTATTAGCATTACAGTAGAGAGATGATGGCAGAAAGGTGACCTGTTAGGTCAACCACCTGGTCTTCAGAAAGGTGACCTGTTAGGTCAACCACCTGGTCTTCAACCACCTGGTCTTCAGAAAGGTGACCTGTTAGGTCAACCACCTGGTCTTCAACCACCTGGTCTTCAGAAAGGTGACCTGTTAGGTCAACCACCTGGTCTTCAACCACCTGGTCTGTAGAAAGGTGACCTGTTAGGTCAACCACCTGGCCTTCAATCAGCTGGTCTTCAACCACCTTGTTTTCAACCACCTGGTCTTCAACCACCTGGTCTTTAGAAAGGTGACCTGTTAGGTCAACCACCTGGTCTTCAACCAACTGGTCTTCAACCACCTGGTTTTCAATCAGCTGGTCTTCAGAAAGGTGGCCTGTTAGGTCAACCAGCTGGTCTAGACCAACTCTCCAAGCATACTATTGTCATCCACATCCCAAATGGCACCCTATTCCATATATAGTGCACTACTTTTGACCAGAGCCCCATATGTGCCCTGTTCTACAGTAGTGCACTGTAAAGGGAGTAGGGTGCCATTTTGGGACGCACACTTTCTGCGCTCATTTGCGTGTTGTTACCTCACAATGTCATCTCATAGCCGAGGTACCAGCTGCTAGGTCTGTCAGGATCAGGAAATATTCTCAGACAATCTGATTTTGGGTTGAAATGACGTGGGAAAACAATGTTGATTCGACCAGGTTTTTTGTTGTTGTTGTCCCAATGGGCTGTCACAAACCCAGCACACAGCATTTCCACAGCTTTCACACATTTCTAATTCACAATGATGTAGCATGAAGCGGTTAACCCTTTCTGCAACTGAAAGCAGAAGAAAGGCCATTTGTTGTCAAAGGACAGAGTGAGAGATTTGGAGACTTTTGATGTTGGAAGTGTCTGCGTCTGGTGCGAAGAGCCTCTCTACCTCTCTGTTCCTCTCTATATCCCAAATGTTACCATTTTCCCCTACGTAGTGCACTACTTCAGTCCAGAACCTGCATAGGGCTCAAATGTAGTGCACTAAATAGGGAACAGAGGGCCATTTGGGAAGACAAGCTCTGACTGAGGCTTTATAATTAGGAGGCATCAAATCTAGCTAGTTAACGTTGCCTTAGACACAGCAACCTCTGAACAAAGGAAGCAGTTGAATTTGTTTCACCAGAGGAAACATGATGGGCTAATAACAATTATAACATTTACAGTACAATTACAAGATGCAGATTAGTAGAACATGATTCATATATCTGAACTGTTTTTATCCAAATGCATCGTCTTCTTTAAGAAGCTTTAGACTTGAATCTCAGAGAGGTAATAGATCAGACACACACACACACATTTGTGGATGTATGCACACACACACACACACACACACACGGCGAGAGATGTATTAGATGATGTTGGAAATAATTAATCCGAAATGATGAATGCGTTCAGCTTACAAAACAAATTAAGTTTAGGCTCCAGATCTATCAGAGTGGACACAATCAAAGAGGAGAGGAGAGGAGAGGAGAGGAGAGGAGAGGAGAGGAGAGGAGAGGAGAGGAAATAAGAGAGGGAAGGAAATAAGAGAGGGAAGGAGAGGATAGGGAGAAAAGAGGGGGGACAGGAGGCTGAAAACAAACAACATTGAGTAGATTTGACCCTGTGTTGCCAAGAAGACAGGTAGATAACAACAACTCATAATTAAACTGTCAGTGGTCCTGCCAGTCAGACAGTAATCATTTCCACAGAATAGAACAGAACACACCTCAGGATTCATGAGAAATTCACTAATATACTGATGTGGTTCTCTATGGGTGAATTATTTACTGTAAAACTAAGTTTAGGTTTAGGGTTAGGATTAGGATTAGGGTTAGGGTTAGGGTAAGGGTAAGGGTAAGGGTAAGGGTTAGGGTTAGGGTAAGGGTAAGGGTAAGGGTAAGGGTTAGGGTTAGGGTTAGGGTTAGGGTAAGGGTTAGGGTAAGGGTTAGGGTTAGGGTAAAGGGTTAGGGTTATGGACAGGGATAGGGTAAAGTTTTAGGGTAAGGTTGTATGTGTCCTTCACATCAGGACACACACAGTTACAACTCCCGAGTGGCGCAGCGGTCTAAGGCACTGCATCTCAGTGCAAGAGGCGGGGCACTACAGTCCCTGGTTCAATTCCAGGCTGTAATCACATCTGGCCGTGATTGGGAGTCCCATAGTCCGGGTTTGGCCAGGGGGTAGGCCATCATTGTCAATAAGAATTTGTGTCTCCTGACCCCTCCTGTCTCAGCCTCCAGTATTTATGCTGCAGTAGTTTATGTGTCGGGGGGCTAGGGTCAGTTTGTTATATCTGGAGTACTTCTCCTGTCCTATTCGGTGTCCTGTGTGAATCTAAGTGTGCGTTCTCTAATTCTCTCCTTCTCTCTTTCTCTCTCTCGGAGGACCTGAGACCTAGGACCATGCCCCAGGACTACCTGACATGATGACTCCTTGCTGTCCCCAGTCCACCTGGCCGTGCTGCTGCTCCAGTTTCAACTGTTCTGCCTTATTATTATTGGACCATGCTGGTCATTTATGAACATTTGAACATCTTGGCCATGTTCTGTTATAATCTCCACCCGGCACAGCCAGAAGAGGACTGGCCATCCCACATATGCTCTCTCTAATTCTCTCTTTCTTTCTCTCTCTCGGAGGACCTGAGCCCTAGGACCATGCCCCAGGACTACCTGACATGATGACTCCTTGCTGTCCCCAGTCCACCTGACTGTGCTGCTGCTCCAGTTTCAACTGTTCTGCCTTATTATTATTCGCACTTTGAGATATCAGCTGATGTACGAAGGGCTATATATAAATACATTTGATTTGATTTGAACTGATTTGCCAAGTTAAATAAAACGGATGAATCTGGGCAAAAATGTTACCTGCTCTCATTTGCACACTACTGTCTTTCTGTGTGATCCTGTTCAGTGTGTGTGTGTGTGTGTGTGTGTGTGTGTGTGTGTGTGTGTGTTATACCTGTGTGTGTTTGCGTATGCACGCAGCTACAGCAGAGTTGTCCCTTTAATTACTTCAGATATGAACTCTATTCCTCTAGTATACAATTACCTTCTAATCACATGTATTAGTCTACAATAATTGCATTCTAAAGAACAATATGTATCAAAAATATCATTAGATCGAAAGCCAAACAAATGGTACCCTATTCCCTAGGTGGTGCACTACTTTTGACTAGGGCTCATAGGGGCTCTTACCAAAAGTAGTGCACTACATAGGGAATAGGGTGCCATTTGGGATGCATTTTTGCGACATAAAAACACAGGTCAGAAAATAGGTAAATTAATGACCTGTTCCGGAACCATTTGCAGCTGTTGAAACTGTTGATAGCTGTTGGAGCTGTTGTTAGCTGTTGGAGCTGTTGTTAGCTGTTGGAGCTGTTGTTAGCTGTTGGAGCTGTTGGAGCTGTTGGAGCTGTTGTTAGCTGTTGGAGCTGTTGTTAGCTGTTGGAGCTGTTGGAGCTGTTGGAGCTGTTGTTAGCTGTTGGAGCTGTTGTTAGCTGTTGGAGCTGTTGGAGCTGTTGTTAGCTGTTGGAGCTGTTGTTAGCTGTTGGAGCTGTTGGAGCTGTTGTTAGCTGTTGGAGCTGTTGGAGCTGTTGGAGCTGTTGGAGCTGTTGTTAGCTGTTGGAGCTGTTGTTAGCTGTTGGAGCTGTTGGAGCTGTTGTTAGCTGTTGGAGCTGTTGTTAGCTGTTGGAGATGTTGATAGCTGTTGTTAGCTGTTGGAGCTGTTGTTAGCTGTTGGAGCTGTTGTTAGCTGTTGGAGCTGTTGTTAGCTGTTGGAGCTGTTGGAGATGTTGTTAGCTGTTGTTAGCTGTTGTTAGCTGTTGTTAGCTGTTGGAGCTGTTGTTAGCTGTTGGAGCTGTTGTTAGCTGTTGGAGCTGTTGTTAGCTGTTGGAGCTGTTGTTAGCTGTTGGAGATGTTGATAGCTGTTGTTAGCTGTTGGAGCTGTTGTTAGCTGTTGGAGCTGTTGTTAGCTGTTGGAGATGTTGATAGCTGTTGTTAGCTGTTGGAGCTGTTGTTAGCTGTTGGAGCTGTTGTTAGCTGTTGGAGCTGTTGTTAGCTGTTGGAGCTGTTGGAGCTGTTGGAGATGTTGTTAGCTGTTGTTAGCTGTTGGAGCTGTTGTTAGCTGTTGGAGATGTTGTTAGCTGTTGATAGCTGTTGTTAGCTGTTGGAGCTGTTGTTAGCTGTTGGAGATGTTGTTAGCTGTTGGAGATGTTGTTAGCTGTTGATAGCTGTTGTTAGCTGTTGGAGCTGTTGTTAGCTGTTGGAGATGTTGTTAGCTGTTGGAGATGTTGTTAGCTGTTGATAGCTGTTGTTAGCTGTTGGAGCTGTTGTTAGCTGTTGGAGATGTTGTTAGCTGTTGTTAGCTGTTGGAGCTGTTGTTAGCTGTTGGAGCTGTTGTTAGCTGTTGGAGCTGTTGGAGCTGTTGGAGATGTTGTTAGCTGTTGGAGCTGTTGTTAGCTGTTGGAGCTGTTGTTAGCTGTTGGAGCTGTTGTTAGCTGTTGGGGTTGTTGATAGCTGTTGTTAGCTGTTGGAGCTGTTGTTAGCTGTTGGAGATGTTGATAGCTGTTGTTAGCTGTTGGAGCTGTTGTTAGCTGTTGGAGCTGTTGTTAGCTGTTGTTAGCTGTTGGAGCTGTTGTTAGCTGCTGTTGGAGCTGTTGTTAGCTGTTGGAGCTGTTGTTAGCTGTTGGAGCTGTTGTTAGCTGTTGGAGCTGTTGTTAGCTGTTGTTAGCTGTTGGAGCTGTTGTTAGCTGTTGTTTGCTGTTGTTAGCTGTTGGAGCTGTTGTTAGCTGTTGAAGCTGTTGATAGCTGTTGGAGATGTTGATAGCTGTTGTTAGCTGTTGGAGCTGTTGTTAGCTGTTGGAGATGTTGATAGCTGTTGGAGATGTTGTTAGCTGTTGGAGCTGTTGGAGCTGTTGGAGATGTTGTTAGCTGTTTGAGCTGTTGTTAGCTGTTGGCGTTGTTGATAGCTGTTGTTAGCTGTTGGAGCTGTTGTTAGCTGTTGGAGATGTTGATAGCTGTTGTTAGCTGTTGGAGCTGTTGTTAGCTGTTGGAGCTGTTGTTAGCTGTTGTTAGCTGTTGGAGCTGTTGTTAGCTGCTGTTGGAGCTGTTGTTAGCTGTTGGAGCTGTTGTTAGCTGTTGGAGCTGTTGTTAGCTGTTGGAGCTGTTGTTAGCTGTTGTTAGCTGTTGGAGCTGTTGTTAGCTGTTGTTTGCTGTTGTTAGCTGTTGGAGCTGTTGTTAGCTGTTGAAGCTGTTGATAGCTGTTGGAGATGTTGATAGCTGTTGTTAGCTGTTGGAGCTGTTGTTAGCTGTTGGAGATGTTGACAGCTGTTGGAGATGTTGATAGCTGTTGTTAGCTGTTGGAGCTGTTGTTAGCTGTTGGAGCTGTTGGAGCTGTTGGAGATGTTGTTAGCTGTTGGAGCTGTTGTTAGCTGTTGGGGATGTTGATAGCTGTTGTTAGCTGTTGGAGCTGTTGTTAGCTGTTGGAGATGTTGATAGCTGTTGTTAGCTGTTGGAGCTGTTGTTAGCTGTTGGAGCTGTTGTTAGCTGTTGTTAGCTGTTGGAGCTGTTGTTAGCTGCTGTTGGAGCTGTTGTTAGCTGTTGGAGCTGTTGTTAGCTGTTGGAGCTGTTGTTAGCTGTTGTTAGCTGTTGGAGCTGTTGTTAGCTGTTGTTAGCTGTTGGAGCTGTTGTTAGCTGTTGGAGCTGTTGTTAGCTGTTGGAGCTGTTGTTAGCTGTTGTTGGCTGTTGTTAGCTGTTAATAGCTTTTGGAGCTGTTGTTAGCTGTTGGAGCTGTTGGAACTGTTGTTAGCTGTTGGAGCTGTTGTTAGCTGTTGTTAGATGTTGGTGCTGTTGTTAGCTGTTGGAGCTGTTGTAGCTGTTGTTAGCTGTTGTTAGCTGTTGTTGGCTGTTGGAGCTGTTGTTAGCTGTTGGAGCTGTTGTTAGCTGTTGGAGCTGTTGTTAGCTGTTGGAGCTGTTGTTAGCTGTTGTTAGCTGTTGGAGCTGTTGTTAGCTGTTGTTAGCTGTTGATAGCTGTTATTACTGTTGTTAGCTGTTGTTAGCTGTTGTTAGCTTTTGGAGATGTAGGAGCTGTTGTTAGCTGTTTGAGCTGTTGTTAGCTGTTGGAGCTGTTGTTAGCTGTTGGAGCTGTTGTTGGCTGTTGGAGCTGTTGTTAGCTGTTGGAGCTGTTGTTAGCTGTTGTTAGCTGTTGTTAGCTGTTGGAGCTGTTGTTAGCTGTTGGAGCTGGTGTTATCTGTTGGAGCTGTTGTTAGCTGTTGTAGCTGTTGTTAGCTCTTGTTAGTTGTTGTTAGCTGTTGTTAGCTGTTGGAGCTGTTGTTAGCTGTTGTAAGCTGTTGGAGCTCTTGTTAGCTGCTGTTAGATGTTGGAGCTGTTGTTAGCTGTTGTTAGCTGTTGGAGCTGTTGTTAGCTGTTGGAGCTGTTGTTAGCTGTTGGAGCTGTTGTTAGCTGTTGTTAGCTGTTGGAGCTGTTGTTAGCTGTTGTTAGCTGTTGGAGCTGTTGTTAGCTGTTGTCAGCTGTTGGAGCTGTTGTTAGCTGTTGTTAGCTGTTGTTAGCTGTTGTTAGCTGTTGGAGCTGTTGTTAGCTGTTAATAGCTTTTGGAGCTGTTGTTCGCTGTTGTTCGATGTTGGAGCTGTTGTTAGCTGTTGGAGCTGTTGGAGCTGTTGTTAGCTGTTGGAGCTGTTGTTTGCTGTTGTTAGCTGTTGGAGCTGTTGTTAGCTGTTGTTAGCTGTTGATAGCTGTTGTAACTGTTGTTAGCTGTTGTTAGCTGTTGTTAGCTTTTGGAGATGTAGGAGCTGTTGTTAGCTGTTGGAGCTGTTGTTGGCTGTTGGAGCTGTTGTTAGCTGTTGTTAGCTGTTGTTAGCTGTTGGAGCTGTTGTTAGCTGTTGTTAGCTGTTGGAGCTGTTGTTAGCTGTTGGAGCTGGTGTTATCTGTTGGAGCTGTTGTTAGCTGTTGTAGATGTTGTTAGCTCTTGTTAGTTGTTGTTAGCTGTTGTAGATGTTGTTAGCTCTTGTTAGTTGTTGTTAGCTGTTGGAGCTCTTGTTAGCTGTTGGAGCTGTTGGAGCTGTTGTTAGCTGTTGTTAGCTGTTGGAGCTGTTCGAGCTGTTGTTAGCTGTTGGAGCTGTTGGAGCTGTTGTTAGCTGTTGTTAGCTGTTGGAGCTGTTCGAGCTGTTGTTAGCTGTTGTAAGCTGTTGTTAGCTGTTGTTGGCTGTTGGAGCTGTTGGAGCTGTTGTTAGCTGTTGTTAGCTGTTGTTGGCTGTGGTTGGCTTTCATCTGTACTGACTGGGGCACTCAGCACCTGGCATGGCCTGAAACGTTTGAACAGGAAGACTTTTCTGGGGTTGTAAGAAAATATTAGCTCAAGATGTTTCAGGATGGTTCATGATGTTTCAGGATGTTTCATGATGCTTCAGGATGGTTCATGATGTTTCAGGATGTTTCATGATGCTTCAGGATGGTTCATGATGTTTCAGGATGTTTCATGATGTTTCAGGATGGTTCATGATGTTTCAGGATGGTTCATGATGTTTCAGGATGGTTCATGATGTTTCAGGATGTTTTAGGATGTTTCAGGATGTTTTAGGATGGTTCATGATGTTTTAGGATGTTCATGATGTTTTAGGATGGTTCATGATGTTTTAGGATGGTTCATGATGTTTTAGGATGGTTCATGATGTTTTAGGATGTTCATGATGTTTCATGATGTTTCAGGATGTTTTAGGATGGTTCATGTTTCAGGATGTTTCATGATGTTTCAGAATGGTTCATGATGTTTCAGGATGTTTCATGATGTTTCATGATGTTTCTCAATGTTTTAGGATGGTTCATGATGTTTTAGGATGGTTCATGATGTTTCAGGATGGTTCATGCTATTTCAGGATGGTTCATGATGTTTCAGGATGTTTCATGATGTTTTAGGATGGTTCACGATGTTTTAGGATGGTTCATGTTTCAGGATGGTTCATGCTGTTTCAGGATGGTTCATGATGTTTCAGGATGGTTCATGATGTTTCAGGATGGTTCAGGATGTTTTAGGATGGTTCATGAGGCTTCAGGATGGTTCATGATGTTTCAGAATGTTTCATGATTTTTCAGGATGGTTCATGTCCTTATTCTGGGCTCTATGTGGAAGTCTCACCCGGAGGTATGATGAACTAATTCAATTAAAGACAAAGGTTGTTGACAACACAAGTTGGACAACACATCTTAATAATGAGGGAACGCAACTCAACGCGACAGGACCACTGTGAATGTGTTAAATTAATAATAAATAAATAATAGTCCAAAATTTGTCGTAAAAAAAAATATATATATATAATCTGTTAGCCCTGAGCAATTGACAGCAGCACTGTCTCTGATATCATTATACAGACAGATAATAGTAATGAGGTCTTTGTGGCCTGAAAGGGGGCTTGAACATTAGACTAATTACTCAGTAATCTTACTGATTTGTCTGAGTAATGAAATAACTGGCCTCTGGTGAGCCTGACTGCACTCTTCATTAATGGGACAGAGAGGGAGAGAGAGAGAGAGCGAGAGAGAGAGAGAGAGAGAGAGAGAGAGAGAGAGAGAGAGAGAGAGAGAGAGAGAGACAGAGAGACAGAGAGAGAGAGAGAGAGAGAGAGAGAGAGAGGGAACGTAGCTAATACATTAATTTGGCGAATGCATTAACGCGGCTAATGCTATTAGATGAACAGGGATTATTGAGGGTGGTTCCATAGTCTACTGTAACATAACCCGTTGTGTCTGACCTTTGACCCCAGAGAGGAGCAATGCCCCTGTAAAAGTGGATTTGAGACATCATCACTAGGAATGAGGACAACAGGTACAACAAGCCCTAACACAAACGGTCTGGCATGATTTATCTGAAAGTCGTTTTCACTATGTGAAGTCAGCTTCCTGTCCATTTAGTGAGCTAGCTCCCCTAGCAATAAACTGTCATCTGAACTACTTCCTGTCTACCAGTGCTGTAAAGTACTTAATTAAGTAAAAAAATACTTTAAAGTACTACTTAAATAGGTTTTGGGAATATCTGTACTTCACTATTTATATTTTTTGAACACTTTTACTTTTACTTCACTACATTACTAAAGAAAATAATGCACTTTTTTACTCGATACATTTTCCCTGATACCCAAAAGTACTAGTTACATTTTGAATGTTTAGCAAGACAGGAAAGTGGTCCAGCTCCTAGAACATCCCTGGTCATCACTACTGCCTCTGATCTGGAGGACTCACTAAACAGAGAACATCCCTGGTCATCCCTACTGCCTCTGATCTGGTGGACTCACTAAACAGAGAACATCCCTGGTCATCACTACTGCCTCTGATCTGGAGGACTCACTAAACAGAGAACATCCCTGGTCATCCCTACTGCCTCTGATCTGGAGGACTCACTAAACAGAGAACATCCCTGGTCATCCCTACTGCCTCTGATCTGGAGGACTCACTAAACAGAGAACATCCCTGGTCATCCCTACTGCCTCTGATCTGGTGGACTCACTAAACAGAGAACATCCCTGGTCATCTCTACTGCCTCTGATCTGGAGGACTCACTAAACAGAGAACATCCCTGGTCATCCCTACTGCCTCTGATCTGGTGGACTCACTAAACAGAGAACATCCCTGGTCATCCCTTCTAGCCTCTGATCTGGAGGACTCACTAAACAGAGAACATCCCTGGTCATCCCTACTGCCTCTGATCTGGTGGACTCACTAAACAGAGAGCATCCCTGGTCATCCCTACTGCCTCTGATCTGGAGGACTCACTAAACAGAGAACACCCCTGGTCATCCCTACTGCCTCTGATCTGGAGGACTCACTAAACAGAGAACATCCCTGATCATCCCTACTCCCTCTGATCTGGAGGACTCACTAAACAGAGAACATCCCTGGTCATCCCTACTGCCTCTGATCTGGAGGACTCACTAAACAGAGAACATCCCTGATCATCCCTACTGCCTCTGATCTGGAGGACTCACTAAACAGAGAACATCCCTGGTCATCCCTACTGCCTCTGATCTGGAGGACTCACTAAACAGAGAACATCCCTGATCATCCCTACTGCCTCTGATCTGGAGGACTCACTAAACAGAGAACATCCCTGGTCATCCCTACTGCCTCTGATCTGGAGGACTCACTAAACAGAGAACATCCCTGATCATCCCTACTGCCTCTGATCTGGAGGACTCACTAAACAGAGAACATCCCTGGTCATCCCTACTGCCTCTGATCTGGAGGACTCACTAAACAGAGAACATCCCTGGTCATCCCTACTGCCTCTGATCTGGAGGACTCACTAAACAGAGAACATCCCTGATCATCCCTACTGCCTCTGATCTGGAGGACTCACTAAACAGAGAACATCCCTGGTCATCCCTACTGCCTCTGATCTGGAGGACTCACTAAACAGAGAACATCCCTGATCATCCCTACTGCCTCTGATCTGGAGGACTCACTAAACAGAGAACATCCCTGGTCATCCCTACTGCCTCTGATCTGGAGGACTCACTAAACAGAGAACATCCCTGGTCATCCCTACTGCCTCTGATCTGGAGGACTCACTAAACAGAGAACATCCCTGGTCATCCCTACTGCCTCTGATCTGGAGGACTCACTAAACAGAGAACATCCCTGATCATCCCTACTGCCTCTGATCTGGAGGACTCACTAAACAGAGAACATCCCTGGTCATCCCTACTGCCTCTGATCTGGAGGACTCACTAAACAGAGAACATCCATGGTCATCCCTACTGCCTCTGATCTGGAGGACTCACTAAACAGAGAACATCCCTGGTCATCCCTACTGCCTCTGATCTGGAGGACTCACTAAACAGAGAACATCCCTGGTCATCCCTACTGCCTCTGATCTGGAGGACTCACTAAACAGAGAACATCCCTGGTCATCCCTACTGCCTCTGATCTGGAGGACTCACTAAACAGAGAACATCCCTGGTCATCTCTACTGCCTCTGATCTGGAGGACTCACTAAACAGAGAACATCCCTGGTCATCCCTACTGCCTCTGATCTGGAGGACTCACTAAACAGAGAACATCCCTGGTCATCCCTACTACCTCTGATCTGCAGGACTCACTAAACAGAGAACATCCCTGGTCGTCCCTACTGCCTCTTATCTGGAGGACTCACTAAACAGAGAACATCCCTGGTCATCCCTACTGCCTCTGATCTGGAGGACTCACTAAACACAAATGCTTCGTTTATTTCTGAGTGTTGGAGTATTTTGAAATGATTTATATTTTGACCTTCAATACTCAAGTATATTATATTTTATTTAAGAACAAACTGTTATATCTAGCGTCGGCTTACCCCGGCTTAACCCAGACGACGCTGGGCCAATTGTGAGCCGCCCTATAGGACCCCCAATCACGGCCGGATGTGATACAGCCTGGATTTGAACCAGGGACTGTAGTGACTCCTCTTGCACTGAGATGCAGTGCCTTAGACCGCTGCGCTACTCGGGAGTCGTTTACTCTCTACCATGCCCCAATGGGGGTCTGTTTACTCTCTACCATGCCCCAATGGGGGTCTGTTTACTCTCTGCTATGCCCCAATGGGGGTCTGTTTACTCTCTGCTATGCCCCAATGGGGGTCTGTTTACTCTCTACTATGCCCCAATGGGGGTCTGTTTACTCTCTACCATGCCCCAATGGGGTCTGTTTACTCTCTACTATGCCCCAATGGGGTCTGTTTACTCTCTACTATGCCCCAATGGGGTCTGTTTACTCTCTACTATGCCCCAATGGGGTCTGTTTACTCTCTACTATGCCCCAATGGGGTCTGTTTACTCTCTGCTATGCCCCAATGGGGGTCTGTTTACTCTCTACTATGTCCCAATGGGGGTCTGTTTACTCTCTACCATGCCCCAATGGGGTCTGTTTACTCTCTACCATGCCCCAATGGGGTCTGTTTACTCTCTACTATGCCCCAATGGGGTCTGTTTACTCTCTACCATGCCCCAATGGGATCTGTTTACTCTCTACTATGTCCCAATGGGGGTCTGTTTACTCTCTACCATGCCCCAATGGGGTCTGTTTACTCTCTACCATGCCCCAATGGGGTCTGTTTACTCTCTACCATGCCCCAATGGGGTCTGTTTACTCTCTACTATGCCCCAATGGGGTCTGTTTACTCTCTACCATGCCCCAATGGGGTCTGTTTACTCTCTTCTATGCCCCAATGGGGTCTGTTTACTCTCTACTATGCACCAATGGGGTCTGTTTACTCTCTACCATGCCCCAATGGGGGTCTGTTTACTCTCTACTATGCCCCAATGGGGTCTGTTTACTCTCTACTATGCACCAATGGGGTCTGTTTACTCTCTACCATGCCCCAATGGGGGTCTGTTTACTCTCTACTGTGCCCCAATGGGGTCTGTTTACTCTCTACTATGCACCAATGGGGTCTGTTTACTCTCTTCTATGCCCCAATGGGGTCTGTTTACTCTCTACTATGCACCAATGGGGTCTGTTTACTCTCTACCATGCCCCAATGGGGTCTGTTTACTCTCTACCATTCCCCAATGGGGTCTGTTTACTCTCTACCATGCCCCAATGGGGGTCTGTTTACGCTCTACCATGCCCCAATGGGGTCTGTTTACTCTCTACTATGCCCCAATGGGGGTCTGTTTACTCTCTACTATGCCCCAATGGGGTCTGTTTACTCTCTACTATGCCCCAATGGGGTCTGTTTACTCTCTTCTATGCCCCAATGGGGGTCTGTTTACTCTCTACTATGCCCCAATGGGGGTCTGTTTACTCTCTACTATGCCCCAATGGGGTCTGTTTACTCTCTTCTATGCCCCAATGGGGGTCTGTTTACTCTCTTCTATGCCCCAATGGGGGTCTGTTTACTCTCTTCTATGCCCCAATGGGGGTCTGTTTACTCTCTTCTATGCCCCAATGGGGGTCTGTTTACTCTCTTATATGCCCCAATGGGGGTCTGTTTACTCTCTACTATGCCCCAATGGGGGTCTGTTTACTCTCTACTATGCCCCAATGGGGTCTGTTTACTCTCTTCTATGCCCCAATGGGGGTCTGTTTACTCTCTTCTATGCCCCAATGGGGGTCTGTTTACTCTCTTCTATGCCCCAATGGGGTCTGTTTACTCTCTTCTATGCCCCAATGGGGGTCTGTTTACTCTCTACTATGCCCCAATGGGGTCTGTTTACTCTATTCTATGCCCCAATGGGGTCTGTTTACGCTCTACCATGCCCCAATGGGGTCTGTTTACTCTCTACTATGCCCCAATGGGGTCTGTTTACTCTCTACTATGCCCCAATGGGGTCTGTTTACTCTCTACTATGCCCCAATGTGGTCTGTTTACTCTCTACTGTGCCCCAATGGGGTCTGTTTACTCTCTTCTATGCCCCAATGGGGTCTGTTTACTCTCTACTATGCCCCAATGGGGTCTGTTTACTCTCTACTATGCCCCAATGTGGTCTGTTTACTCTCTACTGTGCCCCAATGGGGTCTGTTTACTCTCTACTGTGTCCCAATGGGGTCTGTTTACTCTCTACTATGCCCCAATGTGGTCTGTTTACTCTCTACTGTGTCCCAATGGGGGTCTGTTTACTCTCTACTATGCCACAATGGGGTCTGTTTACTCTCAACCGGGACATAGAAATCTTATGTGTCCAGAGGCAGGTTGGTTGGGTGAAGGGAGTTACAACACATGGCATGTGCGTGTGTGTGCGTGTGCGTGTGTGTGTGTGTGTGTGTGTGTGTAACTGAGGTGGCATAATTGGCTCTCATTTGAACACGTGCCAGCAGCTGCAGCTCATCAGGAGCCAATATAACTCCACAGAGACACCTCCAGGTGTGAAATGGATTATTTTATCAAATCCCATTCTTATTTTACACCGCCATATGTTGAGTCAGATATTTCTCGTCTCACTACTCCAACGATTGTTGCTTATTACCTAACCAAACATGATTTTCATTTTAATTTAAATAATATAACACTTATTTTAGTAAATTATGTTTGTGTTATTTCTTATTTTGTTTTCGTATCTTCATTTTTAAATTTTTCTGATGTTATTTCATTGTCATGGTTTATGTTAATGGTTAGACTGTCAGAATGTCAATTGTACCCTTCAGACTGTCAGAATGTCAATTGTATCCTTCAGACTGTCAGAATGTCAATTGTATCCTTCAGACTGTCAGAATGTCAATTGTATCCTTCAGACTGTCAGAATGTCAATTGTATCCTTCAGACTGTCAGAATGTCAATTGTATCCTTCAGACAGTCAGAATGTCAATTGTATCCTTGAGACTGTCAGAATGTCAATTGTATCCTTCAGACTGCCAGAATGTCAATTGTATCCTTCAGACTGTCAGAATGTCAATTGTATCCTTCAGACTGTCAGAATGTCAATTGTATCCTTCAGACTGTCAGAATGTCAATTGTATCCTTCAGACTGTCAGAATGTCAATTGTATCCTTCAGACTGTCAGAATGTAAATTGTATCCTTCAGACTGTCAGAATGTCAATTGTATCCTTCAGACTGTCAGAATGTCAATTGTACCCTTCAGACTGTCAGAATGTCAATTGTATCCTTCAGACTGTCAGAATGTCAATTGTATCCTTCAGACTGTCAGAATGTCAATTGTATCCTTCAGACTGTCAGAATGTCAATTGTATCCTTCAGACTGTCAGAATGTAAATTGTATCCTTCAGACTGTCAGAATGTCAGTTGTATCTTTTGTGTGGGAGCGATATTTTAAGATATTTACCTGTGTTGGGCCACTGGACTCAGCAACTCAGGGCCTGGCTGACAGGCGGCACAGGTAGAGTAACAGATGGAATGAAAGATAACCTACACATCGACATACAGCGCTAATGAGACAACACGCACACACAGCAAACATTCAAACAACATTTTAGACAAGCATATCGATGAGATAATAATATAATTGTTTTTTACCTCATGTTTTTTATTTTTTATTTATTTAACCTTTATTTAACTAGGCAAGTCAAATAAGAACAAATTCTTATTTACAATGACGGCCTACCAAAAGGCAAAAGGCCTCCTGAGGGGACGGGGGCCTGGGATTATACATATTTTTTTAAATCAATGAAAATACAGGACAAAATGACAAGAGAGACGACACAACAAGACATAAAGAGAGACCTAAGATGACAACATAGCATGGTAGCAGCACAACATGGTAGCAGCACAACATGGTAGCAGAACAACATGGCAGCAACACAACATGGTAGCAACACAACATGGCAGCAGCACAACATGGTAGCAGCACAACATGGTAGCAACACAACATGGTAGCAACACAACATGGTAGCAGCACAAAACATGGTATAAACATTGTTGGGCCCAGACAACAGCACAAAGGGCAAGAAGGTAGAGACAACAATACATCACGTGAAGCAGCCACATATTCAAGAAATAACCTACTTAAGTAATGATGATATAATGATTTTATTTATTTATTTTATTTTACCTTTATTTAATGAGGATGGGGAACTACGTAATATAACCTCACACGCACAAGTACACACACACACATTCCCTCACACATTCCCTCACACACTCCCTCACACATTCCCTCACACACTCCCTCACACACGTATAAACACATTAACTCTCACAGTCTTCGAGTCTTGAGACATGCAGCACTATTTTGTCCATCCAAAGGCAAAAATTAGCGGTGCGATGAAGAGTGCAAAAATTCATGGCTTTTTTTTCTTTCACATGTCAAAATCATTTCACTGGATGATTCATCTCCGTCGCCGTGGTCACCCCTGCGGTCAGGCTCCAGGCCTCGCCCCTGCCCATGCACCTGCCACTCTTTACCCCAGCTCCCGCCTGGCCCCAGCCCCAGGCCTGCACAGTGAGAGAGAAGAGAGAGGAGAGAGGAGAGAGAGGAGAGAAGAGAGAGGAGAGAAGAGGGAAGAGAGAGGAGAAAGGAGAGAGGAGAGAAGAGAGAGGAGAGAGGAAAGAGGAGAGAAGAGGGAAGAGAGAGGAGAGAGGAGAGAGGAGAGAGGATAGGAGAGAAGAGGGAAGAGGGAAGAGGGAAGAGGGAAGAGGGAAGATGGAAGAGAGAGGAGAGAAGAGAGAAGAGAGAAGAGAGAAGAGAGAGGAGAGAGGAGAGAGGAGAGAAGAGAGACGAGAGAAGAGAGAAGAGAGAAGAGAGGAGAGAGGAGAGAAGAGGGAAGAGAGAGGAGAGAAGAGAGAGGAGAGAAGAGGGAAGAGGGAAGAGGGAAGAGAGAGGAGAGAGGAGAGAGGAGAGAGGAGAGGAGAGGAGAAAGAGGAGAGAAGAGAGAGGAGAGAAGAGGGAAGAGAGAGGAGAAAGGAGAGAGGAGAGAAGAGAGAGGAGAGAGGAAAGAGGAGAGAAGAGGGAAGAGAGAGGAGAGAGGAGAGAGGATAGGAGAGAAGAGGGAAGGGGGAAGACGGAAGAGGGAAGAGGGAAGAGGGAAGAGAGAGGAGAGAGGAGAGAAGAGAGAAGAGAGAAGAGAGAGGAGAGAGGAGAGAAGAGAGACGAGAGAAGAGAGAAGAGAGGAGAGAGGAGAGAGGAGAGAAGAGGGAAGAGAGAGGAGAGAAGAGAGAGGAGAGAAGAGGGAAGAGGGAAGAGGGAAGAGGGAAGAGGGAAGAGAGAGGAGAGAGGAGAGAGGAGAGAGGAGAAAAGAGAGAAGAGAGGAGAGAGGAGAGAGGAGAGAGGAGAGAGGAGAAAAGAGAGAAGAGAGGAGAGAGGAGAGAGGAGAGAGGAGAGAAGAGGGAAGAGAGAGGAGAGAAGAGGGAAGAGGGAAGAGGGAAGAGAGAGGAGAGAAGAGGGAAGAGAGAGGAGAGCAGACGCCTCGACCCCGCGTCCAGCTGTTCCACTAGTTATAAGGAAGGGAAGGAAAGCCAGTGAGCCAGGCTGTGAGCCAGGGTAGGACTGTGAGCCAGGGTAGGGCTGTGAGCCAGGGTAGGGCTGTGAGCCAGGGTAGGACTGTGAGCCAGGGTAGGACCGTGAGCCAGGTTAGGACCGTGAGCCGCCAGGGTAGGACCATGAGCCAGGGTAGGGCTGTGAGCCAGGGTAGGACTGTGAGCCAGGGTAGGACTGTGAGCCAGGGTAGGGCTGTGAGCCTGGGTAGGACTGTGAGCCAGGGTAGGACTGTGAGCCAGGGTAGGGCTGTGAGCCAGGGTAGGACTGTGAGCCAGGGTAGGGCTGTGAGCCAGGGTAGGGCTGTGAGCCAGGGTAGGGCTGTGAGCCAGGGTAGGACTGTGAGCCAGGGTAGGGCTGTGAGCCAGGGTAGGACTGTGAGCCAGGGTAGGGCTGTGAGCCAGGGTAGGGCTGTGAGCCAGGGTAGGACTGTGAGCTGCCAGGGTAGAACTGTGAGCCGCCAGGGTAGGACTGTGAGTCAGGCTAGGGCTGTGAGCCAGGGTAGGACTGTGAGCCAGGGTAGGGCTGTGAGCCAGGGTAGACTGTGAGCCAGGGTAGGACTGTGAGCCAGGGTATGGCTGTGATACAGGGTAGGGCTGTGAGCCAGGGTAGGGCTGTGAGCCAGGGTAGGACTGTGAGCCAGGGTAGGGCTGTGAGCCAGGGTAGGACCGTGAGCCGCCAGGGTAGGACTGTGAGCCTGGGTAGGGCTGTGAGCCAGGGTAGGACTGTGAGCCGCCAGATTAGGACTGTGAGCCAGGGTAGGACTGTGAGCCAGGGTAGGGCTGTGAGCCAGGTTAGGACTGTGAGCCAGGGTAGGGCTGTGAGCCAGGGTAGGACTGTGAGCCAGGGTAGGGCTGTGAGCCAGGGTAGGACTGTGAGCCAGGGTAGGGCTGTGAGCCAGGGTAGGACTGTGAGCCAGGGTAGGGCTGTGAGCCAGGGTAGGACTGTGAGCCAGGGTATGGCTGTGAGCCAGGGTAGGACTGTGAGCCATGGTAGGACTGTGAGCCAGGGTAGGGCCGTGAGCCAGGGTAGGGCCGTGAGCCAGGGTAGGACCGTGAGCCAGGGTAGGCTGTGAGCCAGGCTGTGAGCCAGGGTAGGGCTGTGAGCCAGGGTAGGACTGTTCTGGCTGTTAGCCAATGTAGGGCTGACAGTCAGAGTAGGGCTATAAGCCAGGATAGGTCTGTGAACCAGGATATGGCTGTGAGCCAGAGTCAGGCTGTGCTATGATGCCGTGGGCTACGTCCCAAATACCTGGTCAAAAGGAGTGCACTATGTAGGGAATAGGGTATCATTTGGGACGTAGAGGAGGATTGCCTGGATTGGACAGACAGGCAGGCAGGCAGACAGACAGACAGACAGACAGACTGACAGACTGACAGACTGACTGACTGACTGACTGACTGACTGACTGACTGACAGACTGACTGACTGACTGACTGGCTGACTGGCTGGCTGACTGACTGACTGACTGACTGACTGACAGACTGACTGACTGGCTGACTGAATGACTGACTGACTGATTGACTGACTGGCTGACAGACTGACTGACTGACTGACTGACAGACTGACGTGAATGAAGCTTGGCACTCCAGCCTCTGCGTCTCTGCCTCCCTCCAACTGTGACCTCCTGCTCTTGACCTGTCTACTGTGTCCCTGGCTGCGTCCACTATGGGCCCCAGGCAACAATAGTGCAATATATAGGGTACATTTGTGTCAGTGTCCTCACTGATTAGAGTAAGGAGTAGTGTCAGTGTCCTAAATCACTGTCAGTGACCGACAGGCACAAGGTACTACACTCTACAAGATATATACTATCCAGGTACTACACGCTATGTACTGTCCAGGTACTACACGCTATATACTATCCAGGTACTACACGCTATGTACTGTCCAGGTACTACACGCTATGTACTGTCCAGGTACTACACGCTATATACTATCCAGGTACTACACGCTATGTACTGTCCAGGTACTACACGCTATATACTATCCAGGTACTACACGCTATGTACTGTCCAGGTACTACACGCTATGTACTGTCCAGGTACTACACGCTATATACTATCCAGGTACTACACGCTATGTACTGTCCAGGTACTACACGCTATGTACTGTCCAGGTACTACACGCTATGTACTATCCAGGTACTACACGCGATGTACTGTCCAGGTACTACATGCTATGTACTGTCCAGGTACTACACGCTATATACTATCCAGGTACTACACGCGATGTACTGTCCAGGTACTACACGCTATGTACTGTCCAGGTACTACACGCTATATACTATCCAGGTACTACACGCTATGTACTATCCAGGTACTACACGCTACAAGCTATGTACTATCCAGGTACTACACGCTACAAGCTATATACTCTCCAGGTACTACACGCTACAAGTTATATACTATCCAGGTACTACACGCTACAAGTTATATACTATCCAGGTACTACACGCTATGTACTATGCAGGTACTACACGTTATGAACTATCCAGGTACTACACGCTATGTACTGTCCAGGTACTACACGCTACAAGTTATATACTCTCCAGGTACTACACGCTACAAGTTATATACTATCCAGGTACTACACTCTACAAGATATATACTATCCAGGTACTACACGCTACAAGTTATATACTATCCAGGTACTACACTCTAGAAGAAATATACTATCCAGGTACTACACGCTATGTACTGTCCAGGTTCTACACGCTATATACTATCCAGGTACTACACGCTATGTACTATCCAGGTACTACAAGCTATATACTATCCAGGTTACTACACGCTATGTACTGTCCAGGTACTACACGCTATATACTATCCAGGTACTACACGCTATGTACTATCCAGGTACTACAAGCTATGTACTATCCAGGTACTACAAGCTATATACTATCCAGGTTACTACACGCTATGTACTATCCAGGTACTACAAACTATATACTATCCAGGTACTACAAGCTATATACTATCCAGGTACTACAAGCTATATACTATCCAGGTACTACACGCTATGTACTATCCAGGTACTACAAGCTATGTACTATCCAGGTACTACACGCTACAAGCTATATACTATCCAGGTACTACACGCTACAAGTAATATACTATCCAGGTACTACACACTACAAGTTATATACTATCCAGGTACTACACGCTACAAGTTATATACTATCCAGGTACTACACGCTACAAGTTATATACTATCCAGGTACTACACGCTACAAGTTATATACTATCCAGGTACTACACTCTACAAGATATATACTATCCAGGTACTACACGCTACAAGTTATATACTATCCAGGTACTACACGCTATGTACTATGCAGGTACTACACGTTATGTACTATCCAGGTACTACACGCTATGTACTGTCCAGGTACTACACGCTACAAGCTATATACTATCCAGGTACTACACGCTACAAGTTATATACTATCCAGGTACTACACGCTACAAGCTATATACTATCCAGGTACTACACGCTATGTACTATCCAGGTACTACACGCTACAAGCTATATACTATCCAGGTACTACAAGCTATGTACTATCCAGGTACTACATGCTACAAGCTATGTACTATCCAGGTACTGTCGTCATCGGCCGCTCTGTGGTGAGAGACATCTTGGTTCCTAAGGCAAAAACCCTGTGCTATCCTGGAGCACGAGTAAAAGACATTACATGGCTGCATCCGACCGTTCTATGACAGCTGCTGGGTCAAACGATATTAGGAGAACTAGCTCGGAACTGCCGAAAATGTATTTTAAAGAACTGATTCCTGCTCTGAAAGGTTCCAAAAAGTGGACAATTATTTCACGTCCGGTACCATCGTTGGACCGCAGGTGTGAAAGATTCTTCAGGTTACTGGCATTACACACCTGGCTAAAAGATTACTGTAGCTGTGCTGGACCGCGGGTGTGAAAGATTCCTCAGGCTACTGGCATTACACACCTGGCTAAAAGATTACTGTAGCTCTGTTGGACCGCGGGTGTGAAAGATTCCTCAGGCTACTTGCATTACACACCTGGCTAAAAGATTACTTTAGCTCTGTTGGAAACACTTTTATAGATACTTTTGACACATTCTGGAAACAGAAGATGCTCCAATGGAATGACGGAGTCCATCTAAATAATCTTGACTCCTGGACTCTGTCCATGCATTTCAAGGCTGCGTTGAGACAGCTGGAGCAAAGGCTGCGTTGAGACAATTACTTATCAATGACCCAAGCCCAGCTCTGATAATCCCTTCCATTGTATCGCCGATTTGTCGTAATGCTGCAGTAAATGTACATTATACCAGGGGCATTGGTAGTCACACTGTAAGTAATCTAATTTATGTCGCTCTATTCCTCTGTCGATCGTACAGCTATTGTATGCAGTAGTGTGCCTGTCATCCAGAGTTATACTGTTCGCACAGAGGCGATGTGCCCTAGTAGGAAGTCCACTGTGTGCAACTCACCCTGCAATGTCGGCTCAAACATAAATAACTTGAGCATGTCTACTTCTGATAAGCTTCCCACTAAGGAATAAAAACAACCAAGCATACCAGAAAAGTGCAACAAAAAAAAGATCCTACATTAACATAAGTAGCCTAAGAAACAAGTTTTATCAAATTTGCATATTCATATTCTGACTGTCTCTGAAACTCACTTAGATAATACCTTTGATGATACAGTGGTAGCAATACATGGTTATAGCATCTACCGAAAAAAACAGAAATGCCAATATGGGAGGTGTTGCTGTCTATATTCAGAACCATATTCCTGTAAAGTTTAGAGACGATCTCATGTTAAATACTGTTGAAGTAATATGGATACAGGTTCATCTGCCTCACCTAAAGCACATTCTGGTGGGAAGCTGCTATAGACCACCAAGTGCTAACAGTCAGTATCTGGATAACATGTGTGAAATGCTTGATAATGTATGTGATATCAACAGAGAGGTATATTTTCTGGGTGACCTAAATATTGACTAGCTTTCCTCAGGATGCCCACTCAAGAAAAAGCTTCAAACGATAACCAGTGCCTGCAACCTGGTTCAGCTTATCAGTCAACCTATAATTGTTCCACAATTAAAAGTTTTCAGATTATGCCGCAGGTCATTTGTAGTTCAGTTCGTTACCCTGCGTCACTGCTTCATTGCTCCAGACCACCACAAGGGGGAGTTAGAGCGCTGATTATGCTTTTGGGTCTAATGTGAATGAATGCTGTCTGTAAATGGGCAATATAAACCAAATAGAACTGGATAATTGTGCACGACTTTAACATTTTATTTTAATGAACTGAATGATGGGGATGAAGAAGAAGAGGGTGATTGAATTTAGAACAATAATCTAAGAATTGCCTTTGTCCCGCCACACCAGGGAAAAGACAATTATTTTTTTGTTTCTACTTGGTCAGAAAAAAGTTACTGGACTGTAGCATATTAGTGACTAAAACTGTTGTTACACTAAGGTTTTTATTCTAATTGAAATAAAACAATGTTCACTTATATCCCATGATATTCTTAAGATATATGTGTTGACTGAATATAAGCAGCAAGTTCTGTCTGCTAAATTAACAAGTCAGATTAACAAGCCTCACCACCTACACCTACAAACGACAACTACATCACACCTGCCCAGACCCACTCACACCCCCAGCTCCAGCACCTGCGTCACTCTCCGCCACACGGCCTCAAACTGCACCACTTTGTTTCTCTCCATAGGCAGGTATCCGAGTGGTTAGAGCGTCGGGCCAGTAACCGAAAGGTTGCTCGTTCGAATCCCTGAGCCGACATGGTAAAAATCTATTGTTCTGCTCCCGAGCAATGAAGCAGTTCCCTGGGCGCTGAAAATGTGGATATTGATTATGGCAACCCCCCCTTCACATCTCTGATTCAGATGGGTTGGGTTAAATGTGGAAGACACATTTCAAATGAAGGCATTCAGTTGTACAACTGACTAGGTATCCTCCTTTCCCTTTCAACATTTGGATAATAAAGCATTTCATGGCAAACATTGGTTGATTTTCAGTAGATTTTTTTCAAACTGATTGACGGGAAAGTATCGTCCAAGCCAAGCTGCACCCTTATACGCCTTGAAATATGAAGACAGATGGATTAAAAGTTAATTTCCATTGTAATAGTTCTGACAAACAAATGTCTATCTCTACCCATAACCTTTGGACTTCCTAACATTCCCAGAAGGCGTGGATTATTACATCCTAATGAAAAATGAATGAATGGTCATTTAATTTACTGCAGGCCTAAGACCTATGGGTTTAACCTTCTGAACGAATGACTATATTGAAGATGTAAACAGCCTCATAAAGAGTTCCGAGAGCCGATCCATTACCCCAGCAAAATAACATCAATTTATTTAGCCTAATTGTTTTTATTTTTATTATTTTATAATTATTTATTATTATTTTTTATTTATTGTTCTTATTTTTTTATGACTACAGACAGTAACCTCTTTTCCGGCGTTAATTAATTTGTTTGCATGTCTATTCAACATTTGTCTAAAAAGAAACCAAGCCATGAATTATGGACTATATATTTATTTTTTTCGCAGTGCAATGTGGCACATTGACAACTCAAATCGCTTTAAAGAGCCTTCTGATATTAGACAACAAATAAATATATTTTTCAAAAACATATTAATATTAAAAATATAAATTTCAAAAACAAATATATATATTAATAAATAAATATATTAAAACAATAACTTCAAAAACATCTTCTTCTCAACTGGCCGACCTAGTTAAATAAAGCTGAAATAAAATAAAGTTAAATAAATAAAAAATCTACACACAATACCCCCATAATGATAAAGCGAAAACAGGTTTTCCAAAAATGTTGGAATAGACAATAAATTAAAAACACAAATTCCTTCTTTACATAAGTATTCAGACTGTTGCTATGAGACTTGTAATTGAGCTCAGGTGCATCCTGTTTCCATTGATCATCCTTGAGACGTTTCTACAACTTGATTGGAGTCCACCTGTGGTAAATTCAATTGATTGGACCTGATTTGGAAAGGTACACACCTGTTTATATAAGGTCCCACAGTTGACAGTGCATGTCAAGCAATTTGGTCGAAGAAAGAGACAGGAATGTTTCGAGGTACAGATCTGAGGAAGGGTACCAACAAATCTTGGCAGCCTTGAAGGTCCCCATCATTCCATCATTCTTAAATGGAAGAAGTTTGGAACCACCAAGACTGAGCAATCGAAGGAGAAGGGCCTTGGTCAGGGAGGTGACCAAGAACCCGATGGTAGCTCTGACAGTGCTCCAAAGTTCATCTGTGGAGATGGGAGAACCATCCACAAGCAGGCCTTTATGGCAGAGTGGCCAGACAGAAGCCACTCCTTAGTAAAAGGCATATGACAGCCCTCTTGGAGTTTGCTAAAAGGCACCTAAAGACTCAGACCGGATGAAACCAAGATTGAACTCTTTGGCCTGAATGCCAAGCGTCACGTCTGGAGGAAATCTGGCACCATCCCTACGGTGAAGCATGGTGGTGGCAGCATCATGCTGTGGGGATGTTTTTCAGTGTCAGGGGCTGGGAGACTAGTCAGGATCGACGGTAGGATGAACGAAGCAAAGTACAGAGAAATCCTTGATGAAACCTGCTCCAGAGCACTCAGGACCTCAGACTGGAGTGAAGGTTCACCTTCCAACAGGATAAGAACCCAAG